>NW_027507686.1:202490327-202687827 GCF_037356315.1 Lithobates pipiens
GTTAGTAATGCGAGAGGAGACTGAAGGAGTGAGGTGAGGAGTAGACAGATAGATTTGGGTGTAATCAGGGTATAAGTAGTATTGGAAGCTATGGGTGGTTATCAAGTGACTAAGGTAGGAGGTGTAGATAGAGAAGACAAGGGGTCCAAGAACGGAGCCTTGGGGGACCCCCAAGGAAAGGGGCAATGGAGAGATGGAGACAGAGTTGTAGGTGACACTGAGGGAGCGCTGTGATAGCCAAAGAACCAGGATAGAGCAGAATCTCGGAGGCCAAGGGAATGTAGTTTATTGAGAAGGAGAAGGTGGTCAACAGTATCAAAGGCCATAGAGAGGTCAAGTAGTAGGAGTATGGAGTACTGGCTGTTGGTTTTAGCAGTTAGTAAATCGTTAGTGAGTTTTAGTAAGGCAGTTTCTGTGGAGTGCTGCGAGCAAAAGCCAGACTGCAAGAGGCCAAGAAGGTTATTTTCACTGAGGTAGGAGCTAAGACGGTTGTAGACTAAGCATTCTAGACTTTTATAGGTGAATGGGAGCAAAGAGATGGGTCCCAAGTTGTTTAGGTTGGTGGGGTCCAGTGAGGGCTTTTTAAGTATGGGAGCAATCTGCGCATGTTTTAGAGGGGAGGGGAAGGTGCAACTAGAGAGAGAGACAGTGGCACTGATAGGCAATGTGCCACAGGTACTGATTGGTGACAGGTGCACTGCTGATGGTCACTGATGGGTGACAGGTACACTGCTGATAGGTGACAGGTGCTCTTATGGGCACTGACGGATGAGTACAACACTGTTGATGGGTTACAGGTGCATGTAGGGGCCCTGATGGGTAACAGGTGCACTGGTGGATGACAGTGACACTGCTGATGGGCACAAATGAGGACTGTAACACTGCTGATGGGCGATGTGACAGGTGCTCTTTATTTCTGGGTGTTGTGTATAGCAGAGAGTCTGGGGTTGGCTTCACCTTTCAGGTTTACTGATCTCTTGACATGTAACACTGCCTAGAACATTGAACATCCATTTTATAACTCCTCACGTCTTTGTGATTCCCAGTCTCAAATATTAAGCCTGTTGACGTCATTGAAGTGTTTGTACAAATTCTAAATTCTGCATCTGAATCTGATGGATTCAAGTAAAACCTTTTATGAGCTTGTAAGGACATTAATATTCTTTACTTTACTGAGAGTCATAATCTGCTGAAGTCATCATGCATGGTAAACAGCGACCAATATCTTGCTTTATGAATGAAGGTGTCAGCCAGTCAATTAGCTGTAGAAATAACACTCGCTCCCTTAGGGAGGATTCTCTCCTTCTCATTGATAGCAGCTGAAATGTCAAACATGCTGTAAATGTCGTGGAAAAGGCAGATAACAATTGGCAGCTGTTTGCTTTATTTCCTTATTTTAAGAAAAGGGGGATTTTCAAGTAAATTTATTTTCTTCCAAGTTAAAATAAAAAAAAGTGAATTCTTCCTTTTGACAGACTTGTGAAGGGTGTGACATTTACACTAAGTTGAAAGGATTTATTAATTTATTTAAACTTTTACTGCTTTGACAGTGGTTAGGCTGTCCTTGATTAAACTTGAGTCCACACAGCAGTTACAGCTTGAGAACTCCACATGTGATATTCAGTCTGAAACAAAAGCCACAAAAATTGCACAAAATGCACATTAACAGTTAATACCAGAAGTGTGTATGTAAATCACAAGTGGTGGTAATTAAAATATATGAAGAACAGAGGGAGAAGATCCTCATACACCTCCATATACCTCCACTTTGCAGTAAAGGTGCCTACAGAATTAAACCATACATAAACAAATTTACTTAAATCTAATGGGAGATTTAACGTTATAATGTCATTTTAAAATAATTTTTAGTAATTTTAAAGGGGAAGCTTTTATCAAAACAATACAATGTGATCCTGCCTGTCCTTGTTCAGCCACTTCTTGTTATTGGGGGACAAAGATTTGTTCTTGTCTCTCCATTGTGGTATTGTGTTTTTACCCTGTAGAAACTAGTAACCATTTCCACACACACTACACAGCCATGATCCATGGTCATCACCATCAAGAGACACTCCCTGGGAAATGTTATGCAGCCATTGCAAGCATGTACATGAGGAGGAGACTTCAAAGAAATTGCATGAGATCTGATGCACTGAGATGCAAGCAAGAGGACAAAAGGTGGCAAATAATAATTTTTTATTAGAAACTTCAGGGTGTGTTGGTTTCTTTACAGACTTCAGAAAAATAAATCTCTTACATTGAATGCTATCTGATGGCACAGGCATTAAAATAGGTATATATTCATGTATATGTTAGTTTTCCTACTGGGTCACTTTATAGTATGTCTAATACCCTTTCCACATGGAGTGGGCTCTGTTGCAGTCCACTTGTCCATTGACACCTGCCGCTCCATAGAGGGCAATGGATGGTCCTGACAGGTGAACCCGATCGGTCCACCCGTGTTAAGAGGTCCTAAAGACAAAACTTATTTGGTTTTTAAAACAGTGGGGAAAAGAAAAAACACTGTTATCTGGGCCCTATTAGGAAAGTATTTCTTTAGTTTTTGTCCCAGAGACACAACAGGAACTGAGAGAAAATCTCTCTAAAATGAGAGGAGAGGAAATACCATTTTAAATGTCTCCCTTGAACATTTCCATTCTGGAGGCAACTCCTTTGCAGTCTACCTGCTTTAAAAGGGAATATGTCCGCTGATCTCCGCTGAACAGACAGATGACTGGTCTGTGTCTGCTCCACTTATGCAGAGCAGATTTGGACACAGCCCGCTCTTCTCTATGGGTAGTCAGATGTAAAAGGATCACCCGTCCGTTTACATTCTTACTGTCATCCGATCCAATCCACCAGATGGATGGGGAGCAGATCTCCATCCATAAATTTTTAGTGGATAGAATTGTATGTCAGCACATGTCCATTAACACCCTCCACTCCATAGAGGGAAATGGATGGTCTGGTAGAGTCCACCTAAAAAACTGACAGGCGGACCCGATCGCTCCACCTGTGTGAAAAGTGCCTAAAGACAAAACTTATTTGGTTTTTGATACAGTGCAGAAAACAAAAAACACTGCTATCTGGGCCCAATTGGGCAGGTATTTCTTCAGTTCTTGTCCCAGAGAGAGAAGAGGAACTCATAGTAAATCTTTCTAAAATGAGAGGAGAGGAAATATCCTCTTAGATGTTTCCTTTAAACATTTCCATTCTGTAGACAACTGTAAAATGATGGATTTGTCATCACTTCCTGTTCCAATGATAATAATCTCCAGGACAAATGGAGAGGATGAACTGTCTCAGGCTGGTTACTCAGATGGGAAGACTCAAGCTAAACAAATAAATATTCATTATATTATAATACTTAATATTACTGTATAATACTAGAATTAAAAGTAATATAATATTTAAGATTGGACTATCAGTTTCTCTCATAAATCCAGTCAGGATTGGTTCTATTTAAAAACCAAGGCGGTGTAGCATGAAAGCAAATGCTCTTTTGCAAAGCTGATTTCCTGTCTAGTAATCTTATAGAAGAAAACGATCCACTGAACCCTAGTCTCCAATACCAGCTCTTAAAAGAGTACTGGGCTGCACAGAAACGTTACATAAAGTAAATATCAGAAGGGAGGGGGTCCTTTAAAGTTATCAACAAAGCACTCCCCAATCTCTCGCTGCCATATGCTTTCTAAACTTATCATAAAGGTTGCATTATTGACCTGTTTTGTCAATGTCACCACATAATATAATCCCGTGTTACCCAGTAAGACTGTGACCTATATAGCCTCTACCACCTGCCTGCATGTTTTATACGCATCTCTCTGAATATTTTTGGCTTCCAACAAAAATTACTCACATAGGCTGAAAAAATACCCAGATATTGAGATCCATATGCCCAGAAAAGCAGGGGAAACCAGAAAAGACCAGGAGCCATCATAATTCTTTCTACTTTTGCCAAATATAGATACCATTGATTGCAAGGAAGCATTTTAACTTTCCTAATGTATATGCACATACATTATTAGTACTTTAGTCATAGGTACAGCTTGTTGGGGTGAGTAAGCCCATAGTGAAATCTTCCTAATCATAACTGTCAAGTCTGCTTCTGACCACCTGAACTTTTTGGATGCTCATACCCACGTTTGCATATTCCAGGACCTCTCATTGTGGCCATGGCAGGTGTGCACATCTAGGAACTCAAGAAAATAAATGTCACCAATAGAGTACCTCAAAGATTTCAACAATTGTCAGATGGTTTAACTCTCCAGCATCTGCTAACAAAAATTAAAAATTTGACCAATGCTGTTTAACCTGTTTATAAATGACAGTGAGGTTGGATTCAGGAGTTACATTTCAGCATTTGTGGATGATATCACATTTTGTAAGGAAATAAGTTTAGCACAGGATATAACAACGTTACTGGAGGACTGTGATAAGATGGGTGGATGAGTAGCTACATGGCAGATGAGTTTCAGTATTGAAAAATGTAGAGTTACGTATTTTGCAGCTAAAATTTTCATACAATATACTCATTAGGAGATGATACACTGGAAGAATCTGTGATGGAAACATTTTTGTGAGTCCTTGTAGATTATATCATATGTATGCAATGCCAGGCCACAGATAACAAATCAAGCAAAATACTATCGTTAATTAAATTGGTATTTATTCAATGGATATATTTATACTTTTACCCCATGATAAAACACTGGTTCAGTTTCATCTTGAGTAGGTAGTATGGGTCTAATCATCACCACCAACAAGCAGGATGTTCAAGAGTTCAGCAAAGGGCAACATAATGAATAAGGGGTCTGAAGGACCTCAGTTATCAAGATTGAGTAAATTGCACTTATCAATTTGAAGAAGAGATGTTAATTAAACATCTTATGTTTAAAATTAATCAATTACAACTGTAGGGATTGTAAAAAACTGTTTGGTTAGAAGCCCCTAACAAGAACATGCAAACACAAATTGAGGTTGAAGGAAATAAAGGTTTAATCTGAAATTGCACAGGGGGTTCTTTATGTGTAGAGCAGAAGAAATATGGAACTCCCTTCCCCAGGGAGTGATGTCAACTGGTAGTGTTGACACCTTCAAAAATGTTTTAGGTATCTTCTTTAAAGGGCATGATATGCAAGGGTATGTATATTCTTAAAAGACTCAAATTGACACACATGCAGAGAAGTTGGAATGGATGGACCCATGTCTTTTTCCAACCCAATCTACCATGTAACTGTATAACTACAATTGTGGGCATAAGTTTACATACCCTGGCAGAATTTATGATTTCTTGGCCATTTTTCAGAGAATATGAATAATAAAACAAAAACATTTCTTTCACTCGTGGTTAGTGTTTGGCTGAAGCCATGTATTATCAATCAACTGTGTTTACTCTTTTTAAATCATAATGACAACAGAAACTACCCAAATTACCCTGATCAAAAGTTTACATACCCTGGTGATTTTGGCCTGATAACATGCACATGATTTGAAACAAAGGGGTTTGAATGGCTATTCTTCAGACCTTCCTTACCTTTGATTTGTTTGCTTGTAATTAATGTGTGTGTATAAAGGGTCAATTAGTTTGTGGACTCCTTACAGACCCTTGCATCTTTCATCCAGTGCTGCACTGACGTTTCTGGATTTTGCGTCATGGGGAAAGCAAAAGGATTGTCAAAGGATCTGAGAGAAAAGGTGGTTGAACTGTAAAAAACAGGAAAGGGATATAAAAAGATATCAAAGGAATTGAGGATGCCAATCAGCAGTGTTCAAACTCTAATCAAGAAGTGGAAAATGAGGGGTTCTGTTAAAACCAAACCACGGTTAGGTAGACCAACTAAAATTTCAGCCACAACTGCCAGGAAAATTGTTCAGGGTGAAAAAAAAAACCCACAAATAACTTCAGGAGAAATACAGAACGCTCTGAAAACATGTCGTGTGACTTTTTGAAGATGCACAATAAGGAGGCACTTGAAGAAAGGTGCCATTTGGAGTAATGAGACCAAAATTGACCTTTTTCAGACACAACCACAAACACTACATTTGGAGAGGGGTCAACAAGGCCTGTGATGAAAGGTACACCATTCCTACTGTGAAACACAGAGGTTTTGGGGATGTGTGAGCTACAAAAGCACAGGAAATTTGGGCAAAATTGATGGCAAGATGAATGCAGTATGTTATCAAAAAATACTGGAGAAAAATTTGTATTCATCAGCCAGGAAGCTGCGCATGGGACGTACTTGGACATTCCAACATGACAATGATCCAAAACACAAGGCCGAGTCGACCTGTCATTGGCTACAGCAGAATAAAGTGAAGGTGATGGAGTGGCCAACTAAGTCTCCTGACCTCAATATCATTGAGCCACTCTGGGGAGATCTCAACCGTGCAGTTCATGCAAGACAGTCCAAGAATTTACAGGAACTGGAGACTTTTTGCCAAGAGGAATGGGACGCTTTACATCTGAGAAAATAAAGAGCCTCATCCACAAATACCACAAAAGACTTCAAGCTGTCATTGATGTTAAAGTGGACAATACACGGTATTAATTGGGGTATGTAAACTTTTGATTAGGGTAATTTGGGTAGTTTCTGTTGTGATTATGATTTAAAAAGAGTAAACACAGTTGATTGATAATAAATGACTTCAGCCAAACACTAACCATGAGTGAAGGAAAAGTTTTTGTGTTATTATTCATATGTAGCGATACTGCCGAATGGGCTGCTTAAGTATGTTCTGTCCGTTACTCTGCCTCTCAACTCTAATAATAGCCTCAGCCCCCTCTGGCACACCTGGCAATAGTGTAAGTGCAATGACCAATGAGAAACACACACGTTATAATAAAACACAGAAATTGTCTTTATTGCAATATTTCTGTGGAAGATTAACAAACAGTAACAGTACAAAGATGCTGAATTTCAAAGGAGCCAACTTCCCTAAACTACAAACCTTGCTAGAAGATATAAATTGGGATAAAATCTTAGGTACAAGGAATACGGAGGAGAGATGGGTTCGCCTTAAGAGCATATTAAATAAGGACATTAGCCAGTGCATCCCATTGAGTAATACATTTAAAAGAGCTAGCAAAAGTCCTGGATGGCTTAATACCAATGTAAAAATACATATAAAAGCAAAAGAGAAGGCCTTCAAAAAATACAAGGTTGAGGAATCATCATCAGCATTCAAATGTAAAAGAAGGAAACATTTGGAACTTTGAGTGAGACGCAAGGGAAAGTTTTCACCTCCATCCCTGTGCAGTATGCAACAAAGGAGGGGGGAATTCCTTCCTCAGCTCCCATTATTGTCCGGCCCCTGGCATGCATTATTGCACATTTCAGCTCATGCGTGAGTATTTTTTAGGTATGGCCAGCTACCTTTCATCTATTTCAAGCTCCCTATGTTGGTTGATACATCAGACTATAATGGTCATTTATTCCCTTTTAGAACATGCAAAAATATTAGGGATGACTGGATCTACCACCAAATTCAATATATAGTATTTAAATAATACACATTCACTCATTCATAATTTACTTATGAATGTGGGTTGGGTGACCCAATTTGCATAAAGATAAAATAGGAGAATAGATATCCCCAAAAGAAGGTCACCAACGAACACTAAATCGGTGCAAAATCAATTTTATTACAATAAAAAATCCACTACTTTAATTAACACAACACCAATGGAAAGGGGGTTAACAAAAATCACAGACTCATTTAAAAACATTGACAACGTTGTCAGGGAGCAGCTTCTTTACTTTAGTTATTTTTATGAAGTGCATAAAGATCTACAGAGTCACCATTAAATTATGAATAGTTAATTTTCTGGGAGAGTACTAAAAGCGGGAAATGCGTTTTCAATACCAAGCAATGTCATAAACGACTTATGATACTCTCACCACCTCCGCTGTATTGCACCTCCATCCATCAAGCAAGTTCCTCTACCCCATGGTGTCTCCAGATAAAAGCTGCTGCTTTTCGGTTTGTATTGTCCTTGGATTGCGCTGTAGACTCAGCTCTCCACGTCTTTATATATCAGCAATCCTCATCCGATAAACCTCCAAACCATCCGCCACCAAAGCTGCAAACAGAGAGCTTCAGGTCAAACAGCACGCGGTTCCGCTGCAGCGTGCTGATGTCACTGTTGATGCGTTTCACTGACCAATTGCCGTCAGTTTCTTCAGAGCAAGGAGGAGTTAGCACGATCTAGTATAAATAGGCCGTCAATAATACAATTACTATCTCCTGCCACTAGGTGTCATCTCTGCCAACTTTCACAGCCAAACATTCAGCTGCATTTTACGTTTGCAACACAAGATGATTGTGTATAGAGGAGAGCCACGGAAAATGTAGTAACAAATAGATACAAAGTAAAAACAAAAAAAAGCCTTCTCCGTATTAGAGGACCAGTTTAAACTATTGTAACTATCTGGATACATTTCGAGCGGAGTTCTATATATAGATCTATGCAAGAAATAACGCAATGTCATCTCTAGCGATTCAAAGGTTCATTTTTCTAAGAATGGCTGCAAGCTGCATTCCGTATTTAACCCTTTTTTTAACACCAGGGAGTCTAAATAGTATGTCCACATCTTTTGCTTCTGAAGAAGTATAGTATCAAAGTCTCCCCTTCTAGTGGGTAAATTAAGAATGCAGATACCTTTTACTGTAAGGCCCTTAGGGTTGCCATTGTGAAATTTTGAAAAATGTAGGGGGATCGGACGGTAGTCATCATTTTTCTTAATACTGCTGATGTGTTCGCCAATCCTTACATGGAGTTGTCGCTTGGTCTTACTGATATAAATTTTGGCACAAGGATATGTTAATATATATATAAAACGTGTGTAGTAAAACAATTAATAAATTGTTTAACTTTATAATTCTTCCCTCCGGATTGGCGAACACATCAGTCTGATTAATATATTTACATATATTACATATATTACAGTGACCACAGGCATACATTCCGTGAGGGGCCTTTATTCTTGTACACCAGTTCTCATTCGTACTTTTTACATATTCAGAGTGTACCTCTGCCCACTGGGAGCCGAATTGGGTGATAATCCTAGGATAATTTTGTCCCATCACCGGATATGGGACTAAATTATCCTAGGATTATCACCCGATTTGGCTCCCAGTGGGCGGAGGTACAGGGAATTTTGGCCAAAAACTGGCATATATTAAGATCTGCACAACTATTGGCTGAGATAGTGGGTCCCAGACCTCTCCTTACTGCGAGAAGAGCACGGAACCTAGGTGACTCCTTGGTACACTCTGAATATGTAAAAAGTATGAATGAGAACTGGCTAAAGACGTGGAGAGCTGAGTCTACAGCGCAATCCAAGGACAGTACAAATCGAAAAGCAGCAGCTTTTATCTAGAGACACCACGGGGTAGAGGAACTTGCTTGATGTGCAATACAGCAGAGGTGGTGAGAGTATCATGAGTCGTTTATGACATTGCTTGGTATTGAAAACGCATTCCTCAATTTTAGTACTCCCCCAGAAAATGAACTATTCATAATTTAATGGTTATTAATTTAATGGTGACTCTGTAGATCTATATGCACTTCATAAAAATAACTAAAGTAAAGAAGCTGCTCCCTGTGCTACCAACGATAGCTGCATATCTAAATATTTAATAGCAGAGATCTTCATTGAAGTGAAAAAACACTCGGTCAGTTTTTCACCCACCCAGTATACCAGATATACCGCCCTTTATTGACTGAACCTATTGGAAAAATGTTCCTTTGGATACCATAGCATTAATTCAGTATAGTTACTTTAGGGATGGTGACTGTGGTATGAGTGTGATGAATGCAGCCGCATTGTTTTTAAATGAGTCTGTGGTTTTTGTAAACTCCCTTTGCTTTGGTGTTGTGTTAATTAAAGTAGTGGATTTTTTATTGTAATAAAATAGATTTTGCACCGATTTAGTGTTCGTTGGTGACCTTCTTTTGGAGATATTTATTCTCCTATTTTCCCTTTTAGAACATGGATGCACTGCTCCTCATGAGTGGATGAAGTCCACAAAACGCTTTGAGCCTATCTTGATGCATCCACTGTACATCAACACCTTAGATGGTTTTACCAATTTATGTTTGTTCCTAACTATATTTTGCCAAAGTGTGCAATATGCATATTTCTTACTGTTATGTGCTATGCTACTAGCATTTTTCCTAATGTAATTTGATCATTTTACTATGTATGTTATACTGTATTACACCATGCCATTCAATGGTTAAGTAATAAACATATGGATGTTTTTACCTACAGGATTTGTTTGGTCTCACCCCACACACCTCATTCAAAGTCCCAAACTTTCCCCCCTCCTTTGTTGCATACTGCACAGGGATGGAAGTGCAAACTTTCCCTTGCGTCTCACTCAAAGTCCCAAATGTTCCCCCCTTCTTTAACATATTATATGGGATGGAGGTGTGTTATGTGGTCTGAGACCATCAATATTTATGGCTGACCTTACCTGGTCAGACCACAATTCCAAAATTACATTTACAGTACTTAGTATGTACAGACGTGCACTGTTGTTGGCCCTCCCACTCATCTGAACTGATTTGGTATCGTGTGGCTTGTGGCCAGTGGGCTGGTGTGCGTTTGGATTCCCAGGAGCTGCGATTTATGCTGGGTGCCCTTCCGCTTCCCTCCCCTTTATATTTTTGGATGTAGGGGATTGAGCGGGCGTTCCCACCATGCATCGGCGCCACGCATTCTGCGCCATGCATGTGACGTCCTTCTGGGCGTCCTGTCACATACACATCTGTTATTGCAGGAGTGTTCTGCATACAGCGTGCAGAGTTCAAGAATGCACTGCGCACAAAGTGCAGTGTTCAGGAGTGTTCTACATACAAATTGCGCAGTTCAGGAGTGCTCTGTATAAAGGGTACAGAATTCAGGAATGCACTACATACAGAGTGCAGTGTTCAGGAGTGTTCTACGTACAGATTGTATGAAGTTCAGGAATGTACAGAGTGCAGAGATCAGGAGTGTGCTACTTTCAGAGTGCAGAGTTCAGGAGTGATCTACATAAAGAGTGCAGTGTTCAGGAGTGTTCTACATACACAGTGCAGAGTTCAGGAGTGTTCTGCATACAGCGTGCAGAGTTCAAGTATGCACTGTGTAAAGAGTGCAGTGTTCAGGAATGTTCTACATACAGAGTTCGGAGTTCAGGAGTGTTCTGCGTACAGCGTGCAGAGTTAAAAAATGCACTGCATACAAAGTGCAGTGTTCAGGAGTGTTCTACATACACAGTGCAGAGTTCAGGAGTGTTCTGCATACAGCGTGCAGAGTTCAAGTATGCACTGTGTAAAGAGTGCAGTGTTCAGGAATGTTCTACATACAGAGTTCGGAGTTCAGGAGTGTTCTGCGTACAACGTGCAGAGTTAAAAAATGCACTGCATACAAAGTGCAGTGTTCAGGAGTGTTCTACATACAGAGTGCTCAGTTCAGGAGTGCTCTACATAAAGGGTACAGAATTCAGGAATGCACTATGTACATACAGATTGCATGAAGTTCAGGAATGCACAGAGTGCAGAGTTCATAATTGTGCTACATACAGAGTGTAGAATTCAGGAATGTGCTACATACAGTGTTCAGAAGTGCATACAGTGGTGTGAAAAAGTGTTTGCCCCCTTCCTCATTTCCTGTTCCTTTGCATGTTTGTCACACTTAAGTGTTTCGGAACATCAAACCAATTTAAACAATAGTCAAGGACAACACAAGTAAACACAAAATGCAATTTGTAAATGAAGGTGTTTATTATTAAAGGTGAAAAAAAATCCAAACCATCATGGCCCTGTGTGAAAAAGTGATTGCCCCCTAAACCTAATAACTGGTTGGGCCACCCTTAGCAGCAACAACTGCAACCAAGCGTTTGTGATAACGTGCAATGAGGCTTTTACAGCATCCTGGAGGAATTTTGGCCCACTCATCTTTGCAGAATTGTCCTAATTCAGTTACATTAGAGGGTTTTCGAGCATGAACGGCCTTTTTAAGGTCATACCACAACATCTCAATAGGATTCAGGTCAGGACTTTGGCTAGGCCACTCCAAAGTCTTAATTTTGTTTTTCTTCAGCCATTCGGTGGTGGACTTGCTGGTGTGTTTAGGATCATTGTCCTGCTGCAGAACCCAAGTTCGTTTCAGCTTGAGTACACGAACAGATGGTCGGACATTCTCCTTCAGGATCTCTTGGTAGACAGCAGAATTCATAGTTCCTTTTATCACGGCAAGTCTTCCAGGTCCTGAAGCAGCAAAACAGCCCCAGACCATCACACTACCACCACCATATTTTACTGTTGGTATAATGTTCTTTTTATGAAATGCAGTGTTCCTTCTACGCCAGATATACTTGGACACACACCTTCCAAAGAGTTCCACGTTTGTCTCATCGGTCCACAGAATGTTGTCCCAAAAGTCTTGGGGATCATCAAGATGTGTTGTGGAGAAATTGAGACGAGCTTTGATGTTCTTTTTGCTCAGCAGTGGTTTTCTCCTTGGAACTCTGCCATGCAGGCCATTTTTGCCCAGTCTTTTCCTCATGGTGGAGGCATGAACGCTGACCTTAACTGAGGCAAGTGAGGCCTGCAGTTCCTTGGACGTTGTTGTGGGGTCTTTTGTGACCTCTTGGATGAGTCGTCGCTGCGCTCTTGGGGTAATTTTGGGTGGCCGGCCACTCCTGGGAAGGTTCACAACTGTTCCATGTCTTCGCCATTTGTGGATAATGGCTCTCACTGCGGTTCGCTGGATTCCTAAAGCTTTGGAAATGGCTTTATAACCCTTTCCAGACTAATAGATCTCAATTACTTTCTTTCTCAATTGTTCCTGAATTTCTTTGGGTCTCGGCATGATGTGTAGCTTTTAAGGATCTTCTGGTGGACCTTACTGTGTCAAGCAGCTCCTATTTAAGTGATGCCTTGATTGTGATCAGGTGTGGCAATAATCAGGCCTGGGTATGGCTAGAGAAATTGAACTCAGGTGTGGACAACCACAGTTATAGTATGTTTTAACAAGGGGGGCAATCACTTTTTCACACAGGGCCATGATGGTTTGGATTTTTTTTCACCTTTAATAATAAACACCTTCATTTACAAATTGCATTTTGTGTTTACTTGTGTTGTCCTTGACTATTGTTTAAATTGGTTTGATGTTCCGAAACACTTAAGTGTGACAAACATGCAAAGGAACAGGAAATGAGGAAGGGGGCAAACACTTTTTCACACCACTGTATCTCACTGGCAACTTTACAAGCAAAAATGACACCCTTTTCTTCCCAAAATGCCCCCCTCCCCCAGTACAGAGCTCTCCTCTATTCCCCCATCCCCCATCCTTGAGAGCACCGGAGGTAGCCTCTACAGCTTACCTCAGTCGGAATGAGAATGGAGAGTGCAGTCTTAGGGGCAGGCACATGCTTCTGGAGGAACTGCAGCCAGACAAGCATGGCTGTGCCTATCCCCCATCCCCTTCTCTTCTTTTGAAGGATATAGAGGTCAGGGATGGTTTAGTGGAGCCTCCTGGAGAGGAGCACTGTGACTGCTAAACACAGAAACCAGGTATTAGGCAGAAAACACAGGTCAGCTCTGGAGGTGGCCGTTCAGTTACATTTGTTTACATGCTGAAAAAAAACACTGTTTCTGTGGATATTTCTAACTAATGACAGATCTATTCTGAAAGCCAATATAATACCCCAAAAATCCATAAGCTGAATTATCAATGTACATTTAAATAGACTATTTTTATGGTAGATGTTTGGTCAAAACATAAAGTGCTCACTAGCTGGATTACTAACAGTTTATGGGATACATCTACATGAAGTAGTGTATTCTAGAGGCCAGGATGTCAGCTTTGGATATGCATTACAACATCAGAAAGTACAGAAAAACATCGTAATGCCAGAATTGTAAATGCCCCTTTACTAGACCAATCTCCAGGCTAGTTAATATGAAAATCTAAGTTAGCCTTTCAGGGTTCCACTGAACCTTGGGGTTTCTCTAGAAGTTGCTAGAGTTCCTTGAGAAGAGAGTGATGGCTGACTGATGTTGTGCCTATACTGGCCACCAATGTAAAAAGCAGTGGCGGTTGGGCGTCAAACAAACCTGCTCCCCTCACTCACACTAACGTAACCATGCCAGAGACGGAGGGAAAGGTGGGGACCCCCCCTCCTCCGTGGGAGACAGATGGTAAGGCAGCGATCAGAGGCGCCCACCCTTTTTTGAAGCCAATTGTAGCCTCAGGCTCTAATCATGTGCTTAAAAGAAAAAACATTGAAATCCATGCATCTGGCTTCCTGCATGTAGATTAGGGGCAGGGCGCATGGACGGGCCACCACTGGTAAAGAGTCACTTCTACACTGCCCACAAATGTATGCAGTGACTCCTACACTGACCATATGTATGGGGGGGACCTTCTGCACTGACTACCCATGTAAGATATCATGTCTACAATGATCAACGATGTAAGGATGCACTTCTACACTGACCACCAATGTAAGGGGTGACTTCTACACTGACCACACATGTAAGGGGTCACAACAATTTTAAATTCTCTGTAACTTTTCTGGCTATTATTAATTAATATGATAACCTAAGTCATCCTTTCTCAGTCAGGGTTCTTCAGAGATTGCTAGGGGTTCCTTGAGAAGAGAACAATGACTGATTGATCCAATGCCTACACTGATCACCGAAGTAAAAAGTCACATCTTCACTTTCCACCAATAGAATTGTCACTTCCACACTGCCCGCCAATGTATGCTTTTACACTGACCACCAATGTATGCTTTTACACTGATCACCAATGTATGCTTTTACACTGACCACCAATGAAAGGGGCCTTCTTCACCAACTAGAAATGTAAGGTGTCACTACAATTTTCACTGTCTCTGTTTCATTTCCTGTCATTTTTATTATTTGTTTTTTTTTAAATAAAGGGTTAGACTTTATTACTTAAAAGTTCCTATGTTTAATCCTGCATATATATATATGGGTCTTGTACAATCAGTTTAGTCAACTCGAGAGTATAATAATAAAAGGAATTGACTTAGCTTAGTTTAAAGAGGTATTACAGATGATAATAGTATATAAATACAGCATGTTCAACCTAGGGGAGTTCACAACTTCTTCATTTGAAGTTATTGGAGGCAATAAACCTTGATTCATACTTCTTTTCTGAATCCAGCTCAATTAGCCCTTGGTCTTCTAGTCATATACTGTATATGGCAGCCAAAAAACTAGTCAAAACAGATTTCAACTACTCCATAGAATAAAAAAAGGTCAGAGGTTCCCAACTTCCCACAGAATAACGAGACCATATGTCTTAGTACACATGATACCATATGTTTTAATATATATTAGACCTATTATATATATATATATATATATATATATATATATATATATATATATAGATAGAAGTGATTACTTATGCACTAACATAATTGATAGCATTAAACTATTACTAAGTTTCTTGTAAATCAATAACTTTTAAAAACCTACACTAAATTTTCAGTTCATGATTATCAGGGAGACTCATTTTTTTATTCTTTCTTTTAGAAGTCTCTAAAATCATCTGAACATGCTAACATACAATGACAAACTTTTATTGTACAGTTCAAGGACTTTCCCTATTCTGTTTCTGACAATGAAAGTCCCCGAGTACTTTTCATACATATGAGCACCTTTAAACAAATAATTGGAAGTGATTTTCAGCTAGCCATAGATGGCTTAAAAATCAACTGAGCCAGGTGGAAAATTATTAGCTGAACAGTGACTGCATCCTATCAGATGCAGTCATTGTTCGGCAGCACCATTGTATTCAGGCATCCACAGGTGCCATGGTTGTCTCAATACAATAGCTAGCAATGGAGATTACTCCTCAAGCTGTGTACCTTTACAATAATAATTTAATCAGTGCATTTTCATTATTTAATTTTTCTATTTTTTTTTCTAATTTTCTATATTAAAAATATGTTTTCCAAGATAGTCACCCGGAATGACTCCTGTCCAAAAGTCAGTGTTCAAAAACCAAGACTTTTCTGCAAAAAAAAAAAACACATGCAGAAAACTATACCAGTTGGAAAAACAAAAGTTTGTAAGTAAGTCATGGGTATGAGAACATTCATTTTTCTAGATTTACGAATTTCTCTTGAAGTTGTTTGTAGAGTAATGAGATATTGATTGCCAGCACCTTGCAAAGAGAAAAAGATCAGGTCCGGGACACTTTGCTGAGCATAACAACCATCCAGATACTGGGATAGTATGATTCACAAATACCATGCCTTATAGACCATGAGTATGGACCTCTGCACAGGCTGAGACAAAGATTTTCCTTACACAATAGGCAGCACTCCTGAAAGGAAACATCTATATTTTTTTTAGACACAAAGGTGAAAGATTTATCCGTTATTGTGTGTAATATTATCAATGTGTGTTTCGTAAATAAAAATGTTGCCTATCTAACAAAGATGCATTTTAATGTGGTAAAGCAGTTAGTTAAAAAAAAATAATAATAATTTTAGCATATAATGTAATTCTTGATTAAAAGCAGTAGAGCACTTTCTCTGTGCTAAGCAGTAACTAGGCACTCTCTATTCTTCTATCCTCGGAGGAGCTTATCAGGACTTTGATATCTTCTGAGTCATATCTCACCCACATCTTCCTCTGATTGTAGAATTGCATTAAAAGTGCCATCAGGGAGCAGGGTCTAAGAATAAAAAGGACTGTCCAGTCTAAGCTTGTACCGCAGCGAATATGGGCTACCTCGCAGTTACAAACAGCTGTAGAATGGATAAAGAGGTTGAAAACAGGGAGTAAAATGTTCTATAGCACAACCCATGCTAACGTGTTTCAGTTCAGAAAAAGACCTTATTCATAGCCAGTGGCTATGAGTAAGGTCTTTTTCTGGAATGAAACCCATTAGGATGGATTTCGCTATGGAACATTTTACTCCCTGATTTCAATAAACAAGATTTTTTTCTACCTGTACCTTGTTGTCAACATTTGTTTATGAGTATCTACTGGGAAGCAGATGGAGACTGCTAGTCTGGCACGATGAAGCACCATACTATGTACCTGACAGAGGTATGCCAGGTTGTAACACTTTACTTGGGTGGAACTTTTGTTGATAAAAAGGTTGGTCTCGCGTTGAACAGATACCCACTCCCTACCCATTTCCCCCCTACCTTCTCTATACTGCACCCCCCCCCTTTTTTTTTCCTTAACTAAGGGTCTTATCTTCAAAAGGTCTTCCTATGCCCCCAATGCGCTAAAGCCACAAAGCAGTTAGTAGCCAGATGGAGTACACCATCCATTACTTATAGTAAGAATATGCAGATCTAAACATCTATATAAAGGATACGGTTTGACTTACGATCTAGATGATATATGTATACGAGGACTTGCCTTGTCTTTTACTCTGGCTGACAGATGTTATACTATCCCTCTCAGGGACTGAATGTGCATCCCTATTGAAGACCCACATATATGCTGGAAAAACATGTTTGACCATTGTTGCACTGTACTTTTCTGTATGCCTTGTCTATACATTTTTCAATAAAATTTATATTTGAAAAAAAAAAAAGTTTGTCTAACTAAAGAGCAGATCTAGAATGCTGAGAGCAAGTTACTTACATCACAGTGTTTGAAGGATAAGCATGCCTGAGTTTATGTCTATTTTAAGAAACTTGTTCATATATGTATGGATGGCCACATTTACTCTTTGTAGTGGAGTGTTAGTCCCCTTTAAAGTTCCTTCCATCATATTCTTGTGCCATTTGGGGTTGGGTACCCCTGTTGACCTGTTAGAGTTATATTTAGGGGTTGGGGCCAGCTAGTGGGTGGTTGGAGTTGGTAAGTGGGTCCAGTGGTGGCAGCAACAGGTAAGGAGGAATGAAACAAAGTTATTTGTGGGAGCTTGCACCCCCTTAGTATGGGCCCAGGATTTTCACCTACATTGGTACAGAGAAGGCAAGTAACTAATGTGACATGGGCAAGCACCTGACCAATGGTGAGCAGTTTATTTAAGGCATGTTAACTGTGATAAGTGTATTAGTTTGGATGCAGCGATAGAGAAGAATATTCAATTTTATGGGTGTGTGCACCTTTGCGGAGTAGCCAGTATCCATACTGTGACCTTCTGTGGAGTGTTAAGGACTTCACTCCTGACTTGATGTATAGGAAGAGTGAGGGACCACTAAAGTTTCAGTAAGTATACAGGGGAATGGGAAAAATCCTATGGACTGGTTGTTTTAAGGGAAGGCAGGCCTATCCCCTGGAACCAGTACTTAAGTATATGGCATATACACTATATTGTCAAAAGTATTAGGGCACCTGCCTTGATACCCACATGAATATTAATGGAATCCCAGTCTGTAGAGTTCAAAATAGAGTTGGCCCAACTCAATTGGTCAGAATTATTTGGTGGAGAGGGAGATTATGGTGTGAGCTTGTTTTTCAGGGGTTGGGCTTGGCCCCTTAGTTGCAGTGAAATCAACTCTGAAATGAATAAGGTATCAGCATACCAAGACATTTTGGACAATTTCATGGTCCCAACTTTGTGGGAATAGTTTGGAGATGTCTACTTTCTCTTCCAACATGATTGTGCACCAGTGCATAAAACAAGGTCCATAAAAACATGGATGAGCGAGTTTAGGGTGGAAGAACTTGCCTAGCCTGGACAGAGTCCTTACCTCAACCCAAGAGAACACCTTTGGGATGAATTAGAGCAGAAACTGCGGGCCAGGCCTTCTCGTCCAACATCAGTGCTTGACTTCACAAATGCGCTGTCATGGTTATGCAGTGATCTTCCTGTTTGCTTACCTCCCCTCATGTGTTCAGACTAAGAGGCCAGCCACTTCCACCTGGTGGTTTTTATAACCTCTCTTCTAAGCATGGCTCCACCCTAGGCCCTATCAGGGAACCTTATATTAACCTGTGCACTGCAAGCCAACAGGGCTGATCAACCATTGTGTAGACATGTGCGATTCGTTTCGTACGAATCTCAAATTCGTACGAATTTCTCAAAATTGGTACGTTCGGGAGGATCCGAAATACGAATTGCCGTGCGTCCGAATTCTGTATGGAATACGAACTTTTGTTTACAAATTCCGGATTTCGGATCAGCGTTCTTTGCGGCGTTTTTTACCGCGATTCGCGCCGTTTTTTACCGCGTTTTTCAGTCATTATGCTTATTATGACTTGCAGAAGACTTCTGTGATAGAAGTCAATGTAAGTTGCCTGAAGACATCAGTGAAGGACTTTCATCCTCTCTGGGCAGGCTGCCAAGAAAAGAACAAAATTATACAATGTTTCTTCTTCAATGGGCTGAACTCCTACAAGTTCTCAGTTTAACCAAAGACTAAATCTTTTTTGACACTTGTTGCTTACAAGTAAAAATCCAGTATTTTCTGCTAGAAAATCACTCAGAAGCCCCAAAAATTATATATATTTTTTAGCAGAGACCCTAGGGAATAAAATAGCGGTTGCAGGTGTCATTGCTGTATGTCACGCTGCTAATGTCAGTGCTTTCTAGAGGTCGACCGAAAAAAAAAGGGCTAACTTGCGTTTGAAAGACCTCTGCGCAAATACAGCATCACATAAAATATTGCAACAACTGCTATTTTATTCCCTAGGGTCTCTGCTAAAATATATATATATAATTTTTGGGGCTTCTGAGTGATTTTCTAGCAGAAAATACTGGATTTTTACTTGTAAGCAACAAGTGTCAAAAAAGATTTAGTCTTTAAATGGTTAAACTGAGTTCAGCCCATTGAAGAAGAAACATTGTATCATTTTGTTATTTTCTTGGCAGACTGCCCAGAGAGGAGGAAAGTGCTTCACCGATGTCTTCAGGCAACTTACATTGACTTCTATCACAGAAGTCTTCTGCAAGTCATAATAAGCATAATGAGCAATGTTTTTGCCTTTAAATTCATGGTAAAGAACGTTCGTACGAAAATTCGTATTTCGTACAAAATAGAACGGAATTTCGGACACGAAATACGAATTACGAATTAATTTTATTACGAATCGAAACGGAACAGAACAAAACAAATTTTTTGACGGCGCCCATGTCTACCATTGTGTATTCCTTTGTGTGTTTAGCTTCCTGTTACCTGCCATGTGCTCTTCTGTTGTTCCGTTAACGACTTTGGCGTGTCTTTGACTATCCCTGTTTGCCTGTGATCCTGACCTTTTGGCGTGTCCCTGACTATTTCTGTCTGCTTGTGGCCCCGACCTTGGCTTTGTCCCTCACCATCCCTATCCTCCTGTTGCCTACTGTGGGTGTGAGCTGGGGGACCCTGGAGGTCGCGACCTGGAGCCAGTTGCAGCCAAGTCCATCTTCACCACTTGAGGCTCTGGTGAACACCTGCTGGCTCTTAGACTCCGCGCCCCAGGGAATCTTACACTCTAACCCCGGTGGGACCTGTCTCCCATCCGCAGCAGTCAGCCGTAGGGTCCACAACCTTGCGGTGCACTCCTGATCCCTATGATGTGCATCTGTCACCTCTCCTCAAGGTAACCTGACATGCGCTTTTGGGAGAATGGTCAAACATTGCCATAAACACACTCCTAAACCTTGTGAACAGCCTTCCCAGAAGAGTTTAAGCTTTTGTAGCGGCAAAGAGTGGGCCAACTCAATATTGAACACTACGGACTAAGACTGGGATGACAATAAAGTTCAGGTGCTTGTAAAGGCAGGTGACCATGACCAAATACTTGTGATAATATAATGTACATGTGAAGACATTGATTGTAGAAAAGTGGTTGTGCTACTAGGCCTTGGGCTGTCCATAACCAGGCAGACTGTCCACAACCATTGATGGCCATCGCTGTAGTGACAAAAATTCCAGCTACATGTTCCAGAAGTTCATATGCAGGCTCTGCTTCCTGTCTGCAAAAATACCGCTCAGGACAAACTAGCTAAAGACAACACACAAAAAGGAAAATTTGTTAAGTTAATTTTACTGTATTTGTTATTTTACTTCATGACGATTTTCTTATCAAAATGTTCAATTTACAAACTGCAATTAGTGTTTTTCCTTATTGTTAAGTTCCTTATTAAGAATTAAGAGGCTGCAGTTGATAAAGCAGTGTAAATCTTCACGCCTAATACTGTCCTCTTCTTTTCTTGTGACACAACAGGAAGCGAGGAAAAATTACCCTTTTGGGGCATAGACAGCAATTAAAATGTCAAAAATCGAAAAATTATCCTAAAGCTAAACAAAAATAAAAATAATTCTAAGCTCCATTGGGACCAATGGCTGATATACATTATTGACCGATTGGGTATTATGTGAAGATAATATGTATATTAAAACATATATATATATATTTTTTTACCACTTTCTCATTTTCTCTACCAGCTTTAATTAGCAAGACATATGCATATTATAATTTTCTCATTTAGCATGCACATCCCTGGGTAAACAGGGTATGAAACAGTAATGATGCTAAACATATCGAGTACAATTATGGGCAGCTGCACAAGTGATGGGAAGTACACATCACACCAACGTAACCAGACTGACATTACACGGGAGAGGCATCCTTCCGGGAAACACCGCCAATATATTTACTGTCCCTTCACATTGCGGAGTAGAAAGCCGCCAGGATTTGGTTATAATTACATATTTACAGTAAATGCTCTAAAACCCAGAGAATTAGATGGTTCCGCTGGAAAGCGAGCGGCAGACGTACAGCAAATTCATGTTCATTAGACATCTGTGCTCCTTTCACTAGTCAGACATTGAAATGTTCTATGTATAGGATTGTAGAGGAAATAACAGCCATTATTAGTGCTAAAGATACAACTAAGAGATACAGACTGCTCTCAAGTTACAGTTATTTTCAATGCACATTTGGAAGGCTCACAAAACCACAAGATTACTGTGTATAGTCATCATAATGTGGTCTATGTAGCCAGTGGGGTAGACACAGTTATTAAAGGGCCCCTGTGCAAGAACAATTATTAAGCAAACACATTTAAATAAAGCTAAACTCTAGCAACAGACCATTCCTCCAATAAACTTTACCCAACCCTCCCCTAGCTAATCACTCCAATAATTCAAAACATATTTAACCACTTGCTTACTGGGCACTTAAACCCCCCCTCCTGCCTAGACCAATTTTCAGCTTTCAGCGCTGATGCACTTTGAATGACAATTGCGCGGTCCTACAACTCTGTACCCAAATGACATTTTTATTTATTTTTTCCCACAAATAGAGCTTTCTTTTGGTGGTATTTAATTACAGCTGGGAGTTTTATTTTTTGCTAAACAAACAAACAAAAAGATGCAAAATAAAAAAAAATAAAAAGTCATGTTTAATAGTTTGTTATAAAATTTTGCAAACAGGTCATTTTTCTCATTCATTGAAATGCGCTGATGAGGCGGTGCTGGTGGGCACTGATAGGCTGCACTGTTGGGCACTGATAGGCACAGTTAAGTTGGCACTAATAGGCACAGATAAGGTGGCACCGATGGGCACAGATAAGGCAGTACTGATGGGCACAGATAAGGTGGCACTGATGGGCAAAGATGGGCACAGATAAGATGGCACATATGGGCGGCACGGATGGGTGGCACGGATGAGTGGCACGGATGGGTGGCATGGATGGGCACTGATGGGTACCACTGATAGATGGGACTGATGGGCACTGATAGGTTGCACTGATAGGTGGCACTGCTGGGCACTGATGGGTGGCACTGCTGGGCACTGATGGGCGGCACTGCTGGGCACTGGTAGATGACACTGATGGGCACGAATATGTGGCACTGAGGTGCAGCACTGTTTTTGCGGCAGATTGTGGGCACTGATAGGTGGCACTGTGGGCACTGATAGATGGCACTGTGGGCACTAATGGGTGGCACTGTGGGCACTAATGGGTGGCACTGTGGGCACTGATGGGTGGCACTGATGGGGGACACTTTTTTATTCTATAGGTGGCACTGTCAGGGGGCAGGTGGGCACTGATACGCTGGCCGTGATCGGACTGATGTCCCGATCACGGCCGCCGGTGATCGGCTTTTTGTTTTCTCCTCGCGCTGACAGCGCGAGGAGGTAAAATAGCCAATTACCAGCTCTGTTTTGTCACATGATCAGCTGTCATTGGCTGACAGCTGATCACGTGGTAAGGGGTCGGGATCGACCCCTTGCTCGGATCCGTGATCAGGCGAGTCTCATAGACCTCAGGGGGGGCGCAGGCCGCTCGTGCACGGGACGACGTAGTCCCGGCAAAGCAGGTCCACGCTGTAGCCGTCATTCGGCTATAGCGCAGATCTCTAGAGGTTAAAAAAGTGTACCTATAGGAATTCTTTCTTCTTAGTTTTGGATGGAATAGGGAAAGGTTGGAATTCCTTACAGTCATCGACTCTCTGCTCACTGAAGAGAGAGAACTGAGCACTCAGCGGTCTTTGATTGCTCAGTTCTCAGTGTTACAGGCAGTGGGGGGAAAGATGGAGCATCCACCTGAGTGAGTATGATTCTTTATTTTTTTTTAAATCCTGCACTTCTCTTTAAAGGGAGGAGAAAGAGCAGCACAAGGAGACAAATTGTGTTGACAAAGAACCTGTAAAGAGTCGAGTGACAAACTGCATCTGCTTCTTCCCTGTCCAATCACAGGCTGGGGACAGGGAGGCTTACTACTGTAGCAGGTCCCCTTTGATCCCAGGTCCCCTTTGATCTAATGAGAACCTCCAGAGTTAGGGATAGCCGACATCTATCTATATAGAGTGGGTTACGAGGCATGGTGGGTGTGATGCAAAGTAGATTCATGGGCACCAGACACTTCTTGAATGCAGACATTATTGAACTGTGGGAGAGAGGGTTTAGAGCCAGCACACCCTTTAGTAGTTGCAATGTTAATTGACAGACTCTGAGACTTCTATAGGTAGACAGCCATGCAGGGAAAGGCATCCAGCCGGACACCTCATCTGCATGTGTAGATCCGCTGTATCCTATGGCAACAATTTTGAACAGTTTCTAACAAAGGTTACAATGAACTCTTTCACTTCCTCTATAATCTCCTATTGTAGATCTTCACTCAACTGAGTTCCCAGTCTCTCTCTCTAGACTTGCTGATCCACTGCCACTGTATCTTCCTCAAGCGTCACTCCTGCATCCCTACTGGGTCCCTAGCTTGGCATCCAAGATACTTCTCAAGCATCACCCCACTGGCCTGCTCGGTCCCTGGCTTGACACGCAAGGCTGCTCTGCAAGCATCATCTCCGATGTCTGGGTCCCTGGCTTGACTCCTGCTGAATTTTCCCAATTCTTCACCGTTCCCGATTGATGGGAATACTGCTCTGGTACTTGCTTCAGCTACTCACAGTGGTCCCTGGTAACAAGGTGGTTGGTCCCGTAGTGGCGACAGATTCCCCTCTACCTACAATGACAGGTTCTCCTGCCAGCAGAACTGTCACTTCTGGTTGGACTAAAAGCTGCAGTCCCAACTCTACGTTGCTCTCTTGCTTCTGGATAGGCCCTCAGACAGCTTAGCAGCCAGATGTCCCTGGGATAAGCCTCAGGCTTGGGCCTAGCAGCCCTGGACTGTACAACATACATCCACCCAAACAGCCATCCAGGTGGCACAGAACACCGATCACCTGACCTCACCCAAATAAATAGGCTCTCCCAGCAGGCCAAGGCACCCAAGAAGATCCCTGCCCCTTGGCTGAGATACCCCATCTATTCCTAATGTGTGCTTGCAATGTCCTTGTCTTATCTAATGCCACCAGATACCAGGCCATCTAGTGACAGAAGAGAGAAATGCAGCAATTCCAGAATTAGGGTGGAATCAATTGATCTCCCATCAACTGGCCAAGACAACTATACCTGGCAGATAAATTTAATAGCAACCCTGCTTAAGCATGAGGGTGCAACACTACTTAAACCCTTTTCTACCAGGACTTTTTTTTTTTGCATACAATCTGCATTTTTGAAATTACTTAAATTACTTAAATACTAATGCCCCATACACACTATCGGACTATTCGGCGTACTAGGTGCAGCTGACAAACTGCCGGACTATGACGGGAGTCCGCCGGACTTTTGAAATTAACGGACTTGCCCACACACGGAGTTAAGTCTGTTCATTTTGAACACGGCTTCAGGTAGCTGGGACTAGTGAAGGAGGTCAATGTTGGCTAGATTGACCCGTCGCTGGCCCCTGTCACATGGTATGGCCTTAAAGGGGAAGCCCTACGCTGAAAGAACGGCGTGGGAGTCCCCCTCAAAGTCCATATCAGACCCTTATCCGAGCATGCAAACCAGCCAGTAAGGAAAAGGGGTGGGGACGAGCGAGCGCTCCCCCCTCCTGAGCCGTACAAGGCCGCGTGCCCTCAACATGGGGACAAGGTGCTTTGGGGAAGGGGGGCCCTGTGGCCCCCCCACCCCAAAGCACCTTGTCCCCATGTTGATGAGGACAAGGGCCTCTTCCCAACAACCCTGGCCGTTGGTTGTCAGGGTCTGCGGGTGGGGCCTTATCGGAATCCCGGAGCCCCCCTTAATAAGGGGGCCTTCAGATACCGGCCCCCCACCCTATGTGAATGAGTATTGGGGTACCATGTACCCCTACCCATTCACCTGGTGAAAAAAGTGTAAAGAAAAAAACACAACACATGTTTTTAAAATAATTTATTGCACAGCTCCGGGGGTCTTCTTCCGTCTTGGGGGGTCTTCTCGCCAGACTCCTCCGCTATCTTCTGCTAGCTCTTTTACTAGTGGAGGAGCCCGGCTTTCTTCTTTGTTGCCGCCGCCGTCCGGGGGTCTTCTTCTGACTTCGGGGGTCTTGTCCCCTTCTTCGGGTCTTCTTGCTGGGCCCTCCGCTTTCTTCTTCCAGCTCTTTTACTAGCGGTGGCCTGGTCTTCTGTCGCCGCCGCCGCCTCTTCTTCCGACTTTGGGGGTCTTGTCCCCCTCTTCGGGGGTCTTGTACCCCTCTTCGGTTCTTCTTACCGGGCCTCCGCTTTCTTCTTCCAGCTCTTTTACTAGCGGTGGCCCGATCTTCTGACGCCGCTGTCGCCGCCTTCTCTTCTTCTTCTGAGATGTTGATTCGACGCTCTCTCTGGCCACAATGACAGGGACACGTTGTGCGGCGACTTATATAGGGACAATGGGCGGGGTCACCAGGTGATGTCACAGGATGACCCCCCCCCCCCCCCCGATGCCACAGTCCAAGCATCCTCCAGGCTGTGACATCATAAAGGGGCGGGGTTATCATGTGACATCACCCGGTGACCCAGCCCATTGTCCTTATATAGGTAGCCGCCCAATGCGTCCCTGTGATTGTGGCCAGAGAAAGCGTTGAGTCAACATCTCAAGGAAGAAGAAGAGAAGGCGGCGACAGCGGCGACAGAAGACCGGGCCACTGCTAGTAAAAGAGCTGGAAGAAGAAAGCAGAGGCTCGGCAAGAAGAACCGAAGAGGGGGACAAGACCCCCGAAGAGGGGGACAGGACCCCCGAAGTCAGCAGAAGACCCCCGGATGGCGGCGGCGAAGAAGAAGAAAACCAGGCTCCTCCGCTATCTTCTGCTAGCTCTTTTACTAGAGGAGGAGCCCGGCTTTCTTCTTCACCGCCGCCGCTGTACGGGGGTCTTCTTCCAACTTCGGGAGTCCTGTCCCCCTCTTCGGGGGTCTTGTCCCCCACTTCGGTTCCTCTTGCCGGAGGAAGACCCCTGGAGCTGTGCAATAAATTATTTTAAAAACTTGTGTTTTGTTTTTTTCTTTACACTTTTTTTCACCAGGTGAATGGGTAGGGGTACATGGTACCCCAATACTCATTCACATAGGGTGGGGGGCGGTATCTGCGGGCCCTCTTATTAAAGGGGGTTCCTGGATTCCAATAAGCCCCCTGCCCGCAGACCCCGACAACCAACGGCCAGGGTTGTTGGGAGGAGGCTCTTGTCCTCATCAACATGGGGAGAATGTGCTTTGGGGTGGGGGGGCCGCAGGGCCCCCCTTCCCCAAAGCACCCCCCATGTTGAGGGCACACTGCCTGGTAAGGCTCAGGAGGGGGGGCGCTCGCTCATCCCCAACCCCTTTCCTGACCGGTCGGGCTGCGTACTCGGATAAGGGTCTGATATGGACTTTGGAGGGGACCCCACGCCATTTTTTCGGCGTAGGGCTTCCCCTTTAAGTCCATACCAGGTTATGGAGACAGCGAGTTGTCAATCTCGCCGCCAAAGGCGGTGACATTGATTTCCTTCGCTAGTCCCGGCTACCTGGAGCCGCGTTCAAAATGAATGGACTTTTCTCTGTGTGGGCAAGTCCGTTCATTTCAAAAGTCCGGCGGACTAGCACACAGACGGCCGGATTGTGTCCGGCGGACAATTTTGAGTCAAAACTTCTTTCTAAGTGCACCAGACTTTTGGAAAGAAAAAGTCTGCTGGAGCCCACACATGGGCGAATTGTCCAGCAGACTCTGGTCCGCCGAATAGTCTGATCGTGTGTACGCGGCATAAAAGTTTTAGTCTTTAAATTGGTGTAATGAATGTTTATATACATGTGCATTCTTTATGTTCTGCATTAGCCATGGGCTGTGTATAGGGGCAATGAGGATGCCTTTAACTTTTTTTTTCTTTTATTATTTTTATTTATTTAATTTTTTCCTTTTTAACACTTTTTTTTTCATTTAACTATCACAAGGGGGCTAAGAATCCCCCTGGGGGGTTTATGTGCAAATGACAGGTCATTGGGAGCTGTCTTAGGAAATGACAGCTCTGAACCCAGAAGTAACATAATACACATCACTTCCAGGTTCATTAATCGCAGAGGAGACATAGGATTCAGTGTTCCCTGAGTTCTTCCTGCTGCCAATTTTAGAGTAGTTTGCCATGATCCTGGGCTTCCCAGAGGAATGGAAGTGCCTGGGAACTACAGCCAATGCTGATTGCACGGTAGGTTGGACCTTCACAGCCCTGTAAAAGTAATCAGGTGTCTCTGGAGCAATCTAGATCACTTTTTCATGTATAAACATTACCTGCTAGACAAAGAATAAGTCAAGTCAAAATATATGCATATTATGTTATGTTTTATCTCTTTAGACACACTGTAAATGCAAAAGCATGAGTATTGCTGTGACAAAAATATAGCGTGCTCCAACCATCTTCTTTGAAATAACTTCGTAAAGTTGCGCTACTTTATGAAATGATATTGTTATTACTGTGTGTCCCTCATGGGATAGTTGTTGCTGTATATATTTGCATTGATTATCACAGTTTTTTTTTCCACATTCACAATCATCTTCTTTGATATGACAGCACAGTGTATCTTCAGGTTTTCATTCCAAAGCACATGGTGTAAGCCCTGCCTACTTAATATTTGATGCATTACAAAGAACACAGACCTACTCTCAGCAACCAATCAGAAACTATTTAGTGATTAATTACATTATTTCACACAGGACTTTTGCCTAACATTTTAGTTTACATCTCTTCCAATAGCATACCTGTGCACACCTGTATTATTGATCAATTAGTGCATGAAACACATTATATATTTATAAAAGAAAAAAACTTCAAGTATAAATCTTTTGTCATAAGTTTACTGTTGATTTTGCCCTAGCTGAACCCTCCTTTAAATCACAAACCTCCCTGCATTGTATTCATATACTCAACGGATAATCTAGGGAATAAATTAGCACGTTCGATCCTCACATTCATTGGTGAAAACTGTGTAAGACAAGAGGTGCCAGCCTCCACGTGTGATGAGAAATTAAAGCAAATGATTTGTAGGTATGCCTGGTAAAAATGAGGAAATACGAGCATAATAAAAAATTATAAGCTGTTTTACAGTGGGGATTTGAAGTGCTTTTACATAGTTACATAGTAACAAGTTACAAGTAGGTTGAAAAAAGACACAAGTCCATTAAATCCAACCTATGTGTGTTGTTATATGTCAGTATTACATTGTATATCCATGGATGTTGCGGTTGTTCAAGTGCTTATCTAATAGTTTTTTTAAACTATCAATGTTCCCCACAGAAACCACCGCCTGTGAAAGGAAATTCCACATCCTTTCTGCTCTTAAAGTAAAGAACCCTCTACGCAGTTTAAAGTTAAACCTCTTTTCTTCTCATTTTAATGAGTGGCCATGCATCTTATTAAACTCCCTTCCGCTGAAAAGTTTTATCCCTATTGTGGGGTCATCAGTATGGTATTTGTAAATTGAATACCATACTGGTGACCCCACTATAGGGATAAACATTTTCCATGGAAGGGAGTTTAATAAGACACATAGCCACTCATTAAAATTAGAAGAAAAGAGGTTTAACCTTAAACTGCGTAGAGGGTTCTTTATTGTAAGAGCAGCAAGCAGGTGGTGGTTTCAGCTGGAAGCATCGATAGTTTCAAAAAACGATTAGATAAGCACCTGAAGGATCACAACATACAGGGATATACAATGTAATACTGACATATAATCACACACATAGGTTGGACTTGATGGACTTGTAATGTAATGTAATTGTAATGTAACTATGTAAAAGCACTGCAACTCTCCACTGTAAAACAGCTGTTTATTTTTCCTTATGCTCGTATTTCCTCATTTTTACCAGGCATACCTACAAATCATTTGCTTTAATTTCTCATCACACGGGGAGGCTGGCACCTCTTGTCTTACACAGATTTCACCCATGAATGTGAGGATCGAACGTGCTAATTTATTCCCTAGATTATCTGTGGAGTATATGAATACAATACAGGGAGGTTTGTGATTTAATGGAGGGTTCAGCTAGGGCTAAATCAACAGTAAACTTACGACAAAAGACTTATACTTAAAGATTTTTTTTCTTTTAGAAATATAATGTGTTTCATACACTAATTTATCAAGAATACAGGTGTGCACAGGTATGCTATTTTAACACCTGACTTTGGAGTATTTCAGACTGATTTTGCTCTATGAAAGAACTGCACATATGTTTCACCACAGTTCTAAAATACCCGTTTAATTTGCCTTATCTACCTATCCCATAAGTAGGAATCAATTTGTGCCTGAAAGTGTCTACACAGAAAAGTATACAATGATTCTATTATGATAGATGAGAAATTGTATTTCTAGTATTAGTTTTGTTTGCAGATTGTTAGATTGTCACAGGATTGCATTATGACACTTATTGCTCTTATTTGGTGTCATGTATAGCTACCACCAGGGCAGCCATCAAAAATTTTTGAGGCCCTTACACAGCTTTAGGCCTGGCCCATTCCCCAGGGCCCTCTGGCTGCCCCACCGAATCCAACATCCCTGTATATTCTGAAAAAAGACAGATCAATCCATCAAATAAACATCCCAAACCAGCAGAAACATCCCCATATATCCAGCAAAGAAACCACCCAATCCTTCAAAAAGACGGCCCAATCCAGCAAAGAGACATACCCATATATTCAGCAAAGAGATGGCCCAATCCAGCAAAGAGACCTCCCCAGATAGCAAAAACAGCCAACAAAGAGACAGTCACAGCCCAATCCAACAAAGGGAAAGTCACAGCACAGGGCCATACAACATTGTCAATTCATTTTCCAAAAATATGATTTCTAACAACTTGTCTCCAGTCTACAGTGAGCAGTCTGGCAGGCTACATGCAGCACAGCTCTTCACATAGATATGTAATTCAGAAAGCACTAAAGACACTGCTAAGCAGGCAACTAGCATTGTCAGCCTGTCTCTTAAAGATTTGATTTAAAGAGGACCTGAACTGTGGAGGCTTCAAAACAGTAAATTGAGGACTTGTCCGCAGTATCTTCATCTGCCGGCAGCTAAACTTTTCCCCCCTAAAGCAAATTACCATGTCTTGTTTTGTGCTGTGTTTCTGATGATCTAATAGCTGGTGGGGGAAGAAGCATCAGGAGATGTAGAGAAAGCAGGGAACCATAAAATGAATGTAGCATAAGCAGTAAGATATTTGCACTGCAGGTTCTCAGGGACAACTTTCTCTCCAGGGAAGAGAACAGTGAGCGGCAAAGTAATCTCTTTCCAAATCTCATGAGACTAACAATCACAGTGCCATATCTGATCTCACACCATAGATATACATTTTACAGATTTGAGACCCAATACACAGGTGTGCCTAGACACAGTAAGTTCACTGCTATTTTTCAGGAAAAATCCCAAGCCAAAATTAGATTAACATTTCTAGATGCTCCCTATAAGCAAATCTTAATTTTTTAACTTCAGATCCACTTTAAACCTCAAGAATCTTATTTTAACAGTGGAACTCATGGTGGTCCCTTAAAGAGGGAAGCTGACAATTTCTTTAGAGTCATTTTTAAAAAGACAAAAAAGTTTTTTAGGATAAAAACAGTGGCATCTTGGATATGTTGAAGAATATTTCCTGTTGCCATGGTTTTCTGGAGAGTATCACGCAACTACGATCTTCTGTAGCTTACCTCCCTTTTTCCTTTTCTTATTAAACATTGCACTTATGCAATTAATACCTTGCATTCTTTGTATCTGTTTTCCTTTTGGTTTCTTTAATGGTATTTATGTACTGTAATGTTAAATGTTTCATTTTTTGTTTTTTATTGTGTTTTTTTTTGTTAAAAATAATAGGACTAATAAGAGGTCAAATTTTAAAATTGGAACAGGCATGAGATAGTTTAAAGGTACCTTCAGGAGCAAGGTAAAGCTCATTACACTCTTAACACTCAGGCTAGGTTTTTTTTCTTTTTCTAAGAATTATATTGGGTTTTACAAAGAAATAAAACAACAACATAACATGGATAATCAAGAACATAGCTTCTAATGTTGAGCAAGATCCTTGAATGTAATACTGTGTATAACTTATAGTACTTTCATTCTTGTTTCTATCAATGGTATAGAATGCACAGTGGAATATTTATCATAAAGGAATTAGAGTACACAAAGGATGATACAAAGGATGTCCAAAAGTAGTAACTATTAGTAAGTAAGGAAGTAGCATGGTATTACAAAATCATAAGGCAGTATTCAAGTAGGCAATTATACTAGGTTCAGAAGCTATATAGCTATGAAAGTGATAGAGGAGAAGATTTGGGAGGAAGGTGTAGGGTTATGAAGAAACAAAGGGGTGTGGAGGAGAAGTCTAGAGACTATAGGATAGGGGATGCACATGTTTAACTAGGTAATCCAAAGCGTGTGTACGTATAGAAGGGGGGAGGATAGAATGCAGCAACGTTTCCGTCTTTTTTGTGGTTGAGACAGTTTTTGGATTTGAGTTAGCGGTGATTGATTGTCCAGGTGTAATTTGTGATGTTGTGATTTTCAGTGAATTTTGGAAATAGAGCTAGCATGTTAACATGTCGGTAAATTTAGATTATCACTCGTGACACTGATACATTTTTCCATTTTGGCTGTTTGTCTGACATGGTCGTACCTGTCTGTTAGTGTTGGGGGGAGTGATGGTGCCCCAATTAGAGGGCATGCACCATCTGGCAGCATTTACTAAATGGAGAGCCAACCATTTGTAATAAGTGGGTTTCGGGAGGGAGGTGTAGCAAATACTGGGCTGGAGTGAAATCAAGTGCAAAAGTGGTAATCCTGGTTATATTATCATACACCATAGTCCAAAACGCCTGCAGTTTTGAGCAGGACAACCAAAGGAGTATTAAAGTACTGGGCTCAGATCTGCATCTCACACATAGGGGGATGTTGAGGGTGAAAATTTGTGAAGGAGCGTGCGTCTCCTATACCATCCTAAAAATGTGTTTATAGCCTGTTTCTTGTACTGTGACGTTCACTGAACCTTTGTGCATGTGTGTGAGAATTCTATCTCATTCTACTTCTGTGAGGTTGAAATCAAGCTATTTTTCCCAGATCTGAAATATTTTATTGACTTTTAGGGTGTTCTTAGAAAGCAGGTGGGCATACAGTAGAGAAATCATGTGACGTTGCATCGTGGATCTGGAACAGACAGCTTCAAACAGGGTATGAGGGCAAGGCCAGCCAGGGGAAGGTCTCGGGTGTTTAAAAAAGTGTCTTAATTGAACGTAATTCCAAGGTTAGGTTTTTATTACTTGCTGTGCTCCTACTAAGGGGATTTTAGCTTCTCTATTTGCCTGGTATCCATTGTCACTGGGGCTGGGGAAGTCCAAAACATGAATAGAAAGGAAGATTTCCAGTGGGGACACTTGTTTTAGTTTTTTTGTTTTTTTTAAGCTGAACTCTGGAATAAGCAAAAAATTATCTAAATACAAGGGTCTTGTATATGTTTACTTGAATCATGATGTGCTTTGTGTATTTATTACAGAGGTGTGCTGTAATCCACCATGAAACGTTGTCTTTGAGTAGGAGCTTCCTGTAATAAAGACCAGTCACTGTTGCTCTCTCTCATTTGTGCAGGGTGACCGGTCTTGTATCCACCTCCTGTAGTTTTCTACATGCAGTCTGTGGTTGCTGAATCTGCGGAGTCCCTCTTACAGCTCTGCTCTCTGCACAGTCTATGCGTAGCACAGTAATTAAGTCACCACTGTTTTTGGACGGTAGTACCTGTATTTTCAAAGACAGTTGATGCATATATTTAAAAGTTTTGTGCCTGGATCTCATCTTTAAAATTATACTAAACACACACTCTTTAATTTACACTGTCCCTTCTATTTCTGTATGTGGATGATGCCACTGTAATTTTTCTAATTATAAAAGATCTAGTACCTTTTTACTATTCGATATACAGCTGTCACATAGCCCAGCTCTTTTGCAGCCTGTCTACAGCAAAACATAAGCAGGAGGAGCTTTTAGTCCTCTGCTGCTGGTCACATGTTCAAAATACTGTCTTTGGAATACAGAGTAAAAATAAATAAATAATATCAATAAACTGTTTTAAGATGGCATACAAATATATATTTGAAATTAAATTGTTATTATGTTGTGGAAATAACATGGTGGGGGGTGGATTTCTGGTGTCACGCCCCTTCAGCCTGTGTCTTTAGAATAAGAGGATGGTGAAACTTCCATTAATCTACATGTTATATCCCACCCTCATTTTGTTTAGCTTGTTGGAAGGAAGAAAGAAATGGCTGCACATCCAGAACTTCCGACTGTCTTTTATTTTGTTTCACAAAGATAACACCACAGACACCAAACTATCGTCATGTAGACACGTTTTACACATACATCTTGTGCTTAATCAGCATGTGTCTTAGAATAAGAGGGAGGTGAAGCCTCCGTTAATCTACATGTAATATCCTGCCCCATTTTATTTAGCTTGTTGGAAGGAAGAAAGAAAGGGCTGCACATCCAGAACTTCCAATTGCCTTTTATTTTGTTTCACAAAGATAACACCAAAGACACCAAACTGTGGTCACATAGACGCATTTCACACATACATCTTGTGCTTAATCAGCATGTGTCTTAGAATAAGAGGGAGGTGAAGCCTCCATTAATCTACATGTAATATCCTGCCCCATTTTGTTTAGCTGGTTAGTGGGCATGGAGGAGGAAGGGAGTAGGCTGTCATTTACCACTGTGTATATGCCCACACGTGGGACTCTATAATCACATGGGCCACTCAGATGTAATAGAGAGGAAATGCTAAGCATAGAACCTCACTGAAAACTGAGCATGTGTACAGTTGCCACCACAGCTGCAAAATCCCTAGTTGAATTGGGGACATGGATAAAAGGTGGAGATAGAGATTAGTAGGGATCAAGCAGGTTTTTTACAAAGTCCAGAAAACAAAACTCATAGTGAATGAGTGAGTATGAACAGCATATAATACAGCATTTAGATATCTTTCACATTAAAGTGCTTTTCAGGTGCTTTCGTGCTAAAAGTAGCATCTGAAAAGCACATAAAAACTGCTTCCCATTAATTTCAATGGATGCTTTCACGAAGGGGGTGGTGCGCTGTTAGGGCAGTGAAAAAAATCCTGCAAGCAGCTTATTTGGAGCATGCTTGGAGTGCTTTAAAAACTACCTCAAAAATGCCCCTCTCCAATGAGATGAATAGGAACAGAAAAAATAAAGCATGGGATGAAATTGCTGCCCATCTCATCCCAGACTGGAGTATCCTTCGATGATAGTAAAAAGCCAGTAAAAGTAAGTGCAAGGGTGCGGGTATAGGATTAGTATAGTTCAAAGATAGGGTATTGGGATTAGGGGATTAGAGTATTGAGATTAGTCTCAATTCCCTATTCTCAATACTCTAGTCCCAACCCCCTAATCCCAATCCCCTAGTCTCAATACTCTAGTTCCATTCCCCTATTCCCAATTCTCTAGTTCCAATCCCCTAATTCCAATCCCCTATTACCAATACTCTAGTGCCAATCCCCTATTCCCAATACTCTAGTCCCAGTCCCCTAATTTAAACTAATCTCAGTACTCTAGTCCCTACCCCCTGATCCCAATGCTCTAGTCCCAAACCCTAATCCCAATCCCCTAAAATTAATTCTCTAGTCCCAATCCCCTAATCTCAATACACTAAGGGATTTGGAATAGAGTATTGAGATTAGGGGATTGGGACTACTGGATTGGGACTAGAATATTGAGATTAGGGGATTTGGACTGGAGTATTGAGAGTAGGGGATTTGGGCTAGAATATTGTGAACAGGAAATTGGGATTAGAATATTGTGAATAGGGGATTGGGACTAGAGTATTGGGATTAGGGGATTAGGATTGGGGGATTGGGATTAGGGGATTGGGACTAGAGTATTGAGATTAGGGGATTGGGACTAGAGTATTGAGATTAGGGGATTGGGATTAGGGGATTCCCATTTCTCTTTAGTCAGAATAGGCATGAATACCTTGGAATGTCTACTTTCCAAAAAAGGGGTCATTTGGGGGGTATTTGTACTTTCCTTGCTTGTTAGGATCTCAAGAAATGAGACATCAGTACATCAGGTATGATCAGGTGTGATCAATTTTCAATGATTTGGACCATAGCTTGTAGACTCTATAACTTTCACAGAGACCAAATAATATACACTAATTTGGGTTATTTTTACTAAAGATATGTAGCAGTATACATTGTGGCCCAAATTTATGAAGAAAAATTATTTATTTGTAAAACTTTGCAATAGAAACAAAAAAAAAGTGTTTTTTTTTTCAAAATGGCCAAAAATTTCACTCTATAGATGTGCTAAACTGGTAGAGGCATACCCAAAAAGACTTTCAGCTGTAACCAGTAAGAGGGTTCTACAAAGTATTGACACAGAGGGGTTGAATACAAATGCACGCCACACTTTTCACATATTTATTTGTTCAAAAATTCTGAAAACCATTTATCATTTTCCTTCCACTTCACAATTATGTGCCACTTTGTGTTGGTCTATTACATAAAATCCCAATAAACTACATTTACATTTTTGGTTGTAACATGACAAAATGTGGAAAATTTTAAGGGGTGTGAATACTTTTTCAAGGCACTGTAAATAAAGTCCTGGCCTTCCCCTTCCCTTCTTCATAGGTAAACGCATGCAAGTTCACCCAGTGTAAAGTAACGATTATTGTAGAAAGGTCATTTGTTAGATGGGTCATGCAAGACTGGACACACTGTGCTGCGTAATGTCTGTAGGTATATATAACCTTTGTTGTGAGAAAGCCAAAGGTTCTTTCAATCACTCACTTACTCATTATCTCTGGCAATGTGTGTTATTAGCCTACCATGAAGCAAATAACAGTTATAACACACAAGTGAGTAGGTATGAAAGAGCAGCATCTTCTCAAACGGTGGGATTCATGTTGGCAGGCTTTCAACTTTAGTTAGTATTGAAGATGTTTTCCAGCTATCAAACACCCACCTCCCCACCACCCTCCCTTAACAAATTGCTACATCAAGAAGTAAATACTAATCCAAAAACCTATTAATCTTACTTAAAGTGATACTAAATCCAGGAGCCTGCATTAACTATAGCTGGTCTTCCATAGTACACAGAACATGGAAATGCAAACATTTTAGTAAATATAAACTGCTAAATACCTTTCCTCATCAGCAGTTGGAGCAGTCTTGTGACTTTTATCAGTGTCTGGTTAAAGCTTGTAGGAGGAGTTTTCATTCTCCCTTGATTATCTTTCAAGGATGCAGGACCCTTGACCCTCTGTCTGGACAGTGCTGATTGACCTTATACTGATCACATGCACTCTCCCAAGAAAAAAAACTCTCTAAAAGTAAACACCAAACTGAGCATGTGCAGCTGGTCCCTAGCCTCTGTTCTATCCAGAGATTGACTCTGGAAGAAGGGGAGGATCAGAGAAGACAGGGTCAAACAGGCTTTTTACCCATTACAGAGGATTAATCCCCTTAGGTTCCACAGTGAGTATATCAAGCATGCTTTACTGGATATACAGACTGCTTTTACTGTTGTGGGTTTAGTAACACTTTAAATCTGTGGTTAAATGATGCTCCAGATCCCAAGTCTTTGATCTGCTAGGCCGTCCTTGATTGGGTGCCCTTGTTACTGCCTTTGCGACCTAGACATTTCCGAAGAGCAGTCCAGCAGCAGTGTCCTCTCAGATTTTAGAAGGCTGCAGCGGCTTGATGATGTCATGTCAAGAAAATTGGTTGGCAGCTGGCCTGGACTACAGCACTGGATCCCCGGACCCCACTCCTGTGCTGGAATATCTAGTGTCAGACATGTGGATAGGGCAGAAAAAGATAATTGTACTCATCCTGCTTCCCTACACTTATCTAATTATATGCCATGTTTTCAGTAGGTTTAATTAACTTTTCTATATAGATTGCATGTTCACATTTGAAGACTGGCTTCTGTGTAATTCAGGCTTGGACACACTTTGTAAATGCTAGGAGATCTATCTGTTATTTAGGAGTCTTGGTGAAGTGTCTCTTTGGCGCTGTCACTTCTTTTTGCACTCCACCTTGAATTTAACTTGTTGTGAGTCATAGAGTTCAAAATTCTGCACAAACCAATCTGCCTCCAGCATTAGATGTGGGTATGTTAACGAGATCCCTTGGACAAGAAACTTCTTGAGATAATAATTTCCTTCTTCTGATGACTAATGTCATCTGTAGATCTACATTCATCTAGTTATGGCACCCATCTCTCAGGTTTGACTTAATTCAAACAAATTATGCTTTTGTTGTATGTTATTGTCTTCACAAAAGAAGAGAGAGAGGAACTGCAGTGCTGGTCCTTAGTGTGTAGTACAAATAATGGGGTAAATGTGACCCAGGATTCAACATTACTTCCAGCATATATGTCTGTTGACGAGCCTCCAAAATAAAACATAAAGAAAAGCTCAAGTCATAAATAATACAAAAAATAAATAGGCCATTAAACAATAAAATAAAAAATCTGCGTTTACTGTAAAACTTGCCTTTAATCTGAAGCTGTTCCCAACACTGATTCTTTTTCACTACCAGATGTCCTCAGTCTTCTGGATTGAATGATGGCCAGCAACATTCAACCCACTTTCTTCCAGAGCCCAGGCTGTCATGGGGGCAACCCAGCCTATGACTAGACTGTGAAAGAGAAGCAGCAAAGTGCTGAGTACACATGTGAGGTTCATTTTGTTCGAAAATAATATTCAGACAAATTTTTCGTTATTCGGAGATTCGGATACATCCAAATACCCGAATTATAATATAAACAAATTTTACCGAATGCTCCGAATAACGAAATTAAATGAGTCCAAATTTCGGAAATTCAGACTGAAATTTCGAATAGAATTTTACATCGAACCCCAGTCTAATTTTAACTGTACACATATTGCTATAATTATAGACTGTGGGCGTTATTTACTAAAGGAAAATCCACTTTCACCGCACGTGCACTTGAAAGTGCAGTCGCTGTAGATCCGAGGGGGACATGCAAGGAAAATAAAAAACAGCATTTTGGCTTGCACATGATTGGATGATAAAATCAGCAGAGCTTCCACTCATTTCAGATCTACCCCTTAGATTCAGAGCGGCTGTACTTCCAAGTGCACTTGCAGTGCAAAGTGGATATACCTTTTGTAAATAACCCCCATCTGTGTGTTATTAGTGTACCATTTCGAAATAATACTGTTTTGGTTAAGCCAATGGTGATTTAAAGAGTCTGTTGTCTCAGTTGTAACCATTTGATGAATATTTTTCTTTTGTTTGTTCACTTTGCCACATTTGAATCGGAAAAAAAATCTAATGTTTTCGATTCGGCCGATTCAAAATTGAATGAAATAAAATTGGTAAATTAAAAAAAAACTTGAAAAATTCAGAATATGAATTGCAAAAATAAATTCTAAATACGAATTCTGAATGTGAATCCCTAATATGAATTGAACGAATCAATTGAATTTAACAAAACAAAATAACTAGATGAACGTATCGAAACGAAACAAATTTTATCGTCATGCACATGTCTAGTGCTGAGCTCATCTCTGTGCCACTCTGCTTTCTGCTATCAAAATGCTCATTGTGAGCACATGAACTGATTGTGCTGCTTTTTCCTCTCCTATACTGTGCTCTGCTGTACAAAGTATACAAGAGACCAAGTCAAATTTAGGTACTTACACTGATACATTAGAAAAGGTAATACATGTTCAGAACTGTAATCATTTTTGTAGTCTAGAAATAAAAAATATATGTGTATAAGGGCTTAAGTTCACATAAACATCTGCGCTCAAAAAAACACTGCCCTTTAAATACTAGAACTGATTCCTGACATCAAGTGAAATGAGGGGAATCCTTCAGCTCCTCCAAATAGATCCTGAAACTGATCCATTCCAGCATATGTAAAGACAAAAACAGCGAGGGCGCAGGAATGAGGAAAAACATTAGTACATTTATTTATAAAATAGCATCGCTTACATACTTGTGTCCAGCTTAGGGCACATATTTTGAGAATACAACAGCAGCCTAAATAAAGTGACATGGATGGTCGGTAAGCCTTAATTACTGCAACACAAGACTCACTCCACAGAATGACACCCGGCAGTGTCTATGGCTGCGAACCAAACACTTCACACACCAAGCAGGGCCTCACAGGGGAGGGCCATGGGTGGCAACATGTTTCAGGGACCATGCCCCTTTATCAAGTTTGCCCAGTGAGACAGCTTTTAGAACCAGCTCAGTACAAGAACACAGTGATCGGGGCTTAGTAAAAGGATACATGCAGTGGATTATGGAGTCAACATGGGAAGTGGTAGCCACAGTATATTTGTAGCAAAAATCTTACAAGAACGGGAACATGATTTGTTTGGCAATTTAGTATTAACAAGGAATAAAAAAACAAAAACAGATGAATGTCTTTATCAAATAGTGATAAAAAAATGCTGTAAAAATAAATGACATTATGGGCACCATTATGTGCTAATTTATCCAAATTAATAATAAATAATGAAAAAAAAATTCAAAATGTCAATTCTAAAAACCGGAGACCAATGTCAGAATAATGGGAGAAAATTCAGTGGCGTGGAAAAGGTAGGGGGGGGGGGGTATAGGTGGTGGGACTCAGAGGAGAAAGAGGAATTAAAGCATGTTATGTACCTCCAACTCCTTTTTTGGGCTCCCTGGGTGCTAAGGTAGTAAAAGTAACTATCCAAAATTCTCTGTGATACAAATCTTTTTAAATTTCTTGCCCATGAACTTGCATTTAGGATTGCCTTTAGGACTTTAACTGTGAGGCCTGCTGTTGATTTTTGGTGCAAAATGTCTAGGAATACTGTGCTCACCAAACCTACAACACACCAAATAGATGGTGCGGCTGTCATGAGACCACAAGGGCAGAACATACAAAAGACCACAAATTCCATGGCACAAATTAAGGATTTCAAGGTGTATGTTTTTCCACTGTGACTGAAGTTTTGCTGGTAATGGGTGACATGCCTACACATTTTTATTTTATTTTTTTTCTATTGAGACATCCTAGTAATGTTAAAAAAAATTGCCATGGGATAGGGGGAAGGCCTACTGTCATTCCCACAACTTAATTTTGAACCTAATTTGGGATCCTTGAGCAGAATACCCCAATGACGCAGGATGATTTTTTCCATTTGCCTATATTTGCAATGGGATTATGTAATTACCGTATATACTCGAGTATAAGCCGAGATTTTCAGCCTCTTTTTTGAGGCTGAAAGTGCCCCCCTCGGCTTATACTCGAGTCATCGCCGTCTGCCTGCCCAATCAGCGTATCGAGCAGACAGACGGCGGCCATTCTACTATTCAAAAGCCGCGCCTCCCTCTCTGTGATAGGCGGAACACTCAATTTCCCAGCAGTCAGTGTTCTGCCTATCACGGACATCCGCTCATTCTCATACTATGGACGAGGATGAGAGGATGTCCGTGATAGGCGGAACACTGACTGCTGGGAAATTGAGTGTTCCGCCTATCACAGAGAGGGAGGCGCGGCTTTTGAACAGAGGAATGGCCGCCGTCTGCCAGGAGGAGAGCGTGGCACACAGAGAGGCTGCAGATTGGCATAGGTAGGCAGGGATGGACGGACAGCACAGCACAGCGACGGACAGGACACAGGGACACAGCGACGGACAGGACACAGCGACGGACGGGACACAGGGACACAGCGACGGACGGGACACAGCGACGGACGGGACACAGGGACGGACGGGACACAGGGATGGACACAGGTACACAGGGATGGACACAGGGACACAGGGATGGACACAGGGACACAGGGATGGACACAGGGACACAGGGACGGACGGGACACAGGAATGGACACAGGGATAGACGGGACACAGGGATGTCTCACCCTCGGCTTATACACGAGTCAATAAGTTTCCCAGTTTTTTGGGGGTAAATTGGGGGCCTCGGCTTATACTCGGGTCGGCCTATACTCGAGTATATACGGTAACTTGATATTTGAATTGGGTTGTATTTCTGTGTTCTTATTACTAGATAGTGTAACCAAACATTCTCGATGCACTGTATTAATAAGGTTTTTTGCCAAAACACTTGTCCAGGAACCTTTCTTGTAGCATTTGGCCTTAAGAAATGTTATCAGTTTCCATAGTGCAATTTTTCTTATTCTGCAAAACTGACCCTTAGTGATATTGATGATTTGAGGGCTTTGCGAGTGTAAGTAAGAGTTACCTAAGGAAGGCTTAAAGTGTGTTTTAAAAATGACTCTATATTTAAAATTAGTTTCAAATCTAGGAACACTAGGGAGGTAGGTTCACACATGGGTCACACATGGGTGGATAAAATGATCTTGTTACAGTATTCTTCAAAGTGCTCAATGGTAGACTGGGGGCCATCCCATATGATGATCACATCATCAATATACCATCCAAAGAAAACTAAGTGGGCTGCATAAATGTTATTTCTCCAGATACAGCTGGGCACAAAGGAAATTGCCATTGGGGTGCTCTGCATCTGGAGATAATCATTATCTCCATCATCATCAAACATAAAATAGATGTGTTGGAGACAAAATTTTGTACTATCTAGTATGAATTGGGTCTGAATGTGATTTAGGTCAGACTGCTTAACCAAAAAATGATTCAGGGCTCAAAGATCAAATTTGTGGGGTGGAAGCATACAAAACCTTAATATCAAGGGACAACTATAGGTGAGTATGTTCCCAGGTGTAATTTTACAAGGTGTACAACAGTTGTTGGGAATCCCTGATATATGAAGGAAGAGATTGTACCAGCAGCTGTAAAAAGGATTAAACATATTGAGATAACACATTTATGAGGGCATCAATAGAGGCGATAATTGGTCTGACTAGGGAGCTAATGGAGTTTTTCTGCACCTTAGGCAGGTGATAGAAATATGGGGTATTGTAGAAATCTCTATAAAGGGAAATTAACTCCCCTTTATCTATAAACCTATTTAACTGGGTAAAAAGCAGACCTTGGTTTAAAACCTGTATGAGAAATCTGGAGGTCTCTGTCACTATAATACTCCTTACTGTCAGATCAAAGTTCCTCTAGTCTCATCCCAGCTTGCAGGAGTATCATCAAGATCATGAATGGGTTCCCTAGAAGTGCTTGGGTCTAAAAAATATTTAGATAATTTTCTTACAAATGTAATAATATCCTTCAAATGTGTAAAGAAATTAGGATAATATTACAGGGAGGGGAGTTAAGACCTTTTTTTAATAAAGGTGACTGATAAGAGATTCAGAGGATAAATGACATACTTTTATATCAAGAATGGCTCTTCCCAGTCCTCCTTTTTCTTTCTCTTTCCTCTTCTCCATCTTTTCTCTTTCTTTTCTTTTTCATCAGTGATGGGGAGTAAGTCCTAAAAAAAGAGCTGTTGAGAGAAGATGTCTGGGGTGAGGTGTCTATTGGTGGAGCTTGGTTCCCACTGTTGATAGATTCATCTCCTTCCTTAGAAGGATCACGATTGAGAGTGGATGGGGACCTTGAACCTGTCAACTACAGGGAAGAGTGGGCACCTGGGCAGAGGAACTGAAACTCTGTCTCATTGGGCAAGTCTGAGAAAGGGGGTGTAGCCTCTGAAACTCCGTGCCACTCACAGCCCTCCACCTGTGATATTTTACTCGGCATGTGAGGTGTTTGGGTTATGGCCACAGAAACTGCAAGGTGTCATTCTATAGAGATGTCCAGCCCTGCAGTAATGTAGGCTTACCAACTATCCATGCCTCTTTCTTTAAGCTGCTGTTATATTCTCACCCCAGCACCCTAGCCTGGACACAAGTATTTTACTGTGCATGTGAGTGATGCTATTTTATAAATGAATGTACCAGAGTGTTTACTGATTCCTGCACCATACTTGCATGGATTCAAACTTCAAATATCTTATATGAAAGGACCCTGTGAGCTGCTAAGTGCACTAAATTAATACTATAAACTGCTGGCACCTAATACAATCCCATTTACTTATGTATAATAAACATTAAACCTTATATGTGTTGCAGTGTGCTAAGTGAATATCGCAATACCAAATTAATATAAATAAGAAGTCCTCCTAACCCCAAATGATTAAAATGTATATGTAGCACTGACCCCTGAAGGAGCGGCTGGTTTTGCTGGGCTTACCGCTACCGTCTCCACCTCATTGCTCGTCTAGGGGTTCCCAAGGTTGATGGCCCAATAAACTGCAGAGACACTTGAATCCCTTTGGGAATTTTTATTTGCAAAAACCATTGAAGAGAACTCAGTCTCTCAGTAGGGAACAGAGGGTATGGGTAGTAAAGCTCAGGTACTCTTGGAACTGCTGACACTTGAAATGTCTCTCTCTAAGTGATCTAGGAAATAGCCATTTGCAACTGGATATTTCAACTATCGGATAAATCCCCTTTAATGAATTTAGCAGCCGACAGGTGATTTAAACTTAACAAAGTCTCTGCCACAGACTTGGTTGTAGAACTTTGGAATAGAACAAGAAAGTCTCTCACAGAACTTAGTTGTAACTGAAGGATGAAATTAGGAACTCTCTTACAGTACCAGTATCTTGCAGCCAGTCCGGCGATACCGTAAGAATGCGGATTCCTTTCAGCTTAGCTTCCAGGCTCTTACCAAGCAGCCAGCCTGGTGCGTGACCCTCTTCTGAAGAGTCCTTCCCTGGTTGTGTTTTCAGTTGCTGGGCCTCTCCAAACCCCGAGACGGCACCAGACCACCTTGGAACCCTCCCTCCAGTTACTGTGCCCCAGGCTAGCCAGCCCCGAGACTCGGAAACTGATGGATCCGCACCCCAGTCAGAACTTCTGGACCGTAACACAGAACCACATGATCTCAGTACCTTATGTACCCTCTCCCGGAATACACAGCGAGACAACGCATCCGCTGATTGGTTCCGAGAGAGAGATTGGTACCCTATGCATCCAACCAGACTGCATTCCAATGCCTGTCAAAGATGATGCCTACACCTATTACCAGGCAGAACATAGTACAGTCCAGCTAGACTAATGCCAAGACCATAATTTACTGAAATTAACATTAAGACCAAACTATGGTCTTAGGAAAAACTAAATTTACAAAACATAGCGCGTGCTCTTCAGGAGCCCGGCGCTACATATATATCCAGTGAATATATAATTAATATTGATAATATATCTAAAAAAACACCCAAACAATAATGTCCATTAGCCATAAAACAAATATCCAATAATAGATCTCTGCAGTGCAAAGATTCAAATGTATAATTCTATTGTCACTTGACAAAGCATGGCCTTACTAGTCAACCGAGTAAAGTGCAAAGTGCTGGAACACGTAGCAATTTTTGTTTTTACATATATTTTTAACATAGTTTAGTGACATATGGATGGTAATAATAGGGTTTTAAGATAATTTTAACATAGTTTTAGCTCCACATGCCTCTAGCTCATGGGTTGAGAAGGTTTAGATGAGTAAAGTGCAAAGTGCTGGAACCCATAGCAATCAAGCAAATTTACTTTACTAATGTCAGAGCAGTACAAGATGGTCTATGACTGGTTTTCTTTGTTACTATATTTTGCACTTGATTATTGAATTAGCTTGTCTAATAAGATACTTGAAGTTTAAACCATATATGTGCCACATTGTGCTAATTGATTATCCAATCCAAAGATTAAAAAAATGAAGATGTAGATAATATACAAATTATGCAAAAAAATCTTCACAAGTGTGTCTTCTAATTTTTTTCGTACTGTGCGCATAATCCTGTATTTATTGTGCTCACCATCTCACCTGGATTTATGTGACCTTACACTTAAGTTCAGTCAGATAGCGCTGGGGTAGATATATCTGTATAGATGGGATCCTCTTCCGCTCCTTCTTCCTCTTTACTCCAGCATGTGGATATTCTCAATCCACATGCCAATCACCCATTTTCATAGAAGGAAGGAAAATTGCCAAACAATAGTGCTTATACCACTTTGTTAAAAACACATATACATTATTCCCACTCCGCCAAATGATCACATAAAATAAAACTGTGCTTGTAGCATACCACACTATAAAAGCATGTAAAAATCTCTGCTGGCGTGGATCCTCAGCATAGTGTTGCAATACAATTATCACTCTCGTTGGAACACATTCAAAACCAGAGCATCATAACATCAGTTGCCCCCCCTTAAGTGTTACGCCACAGGGTCACTTGGCTTCCTCAGGGGGATTCTATTGTACACTACGTCGTCATTTCCACAGTATAAATAGGGTTATAACCTCCCCATTTTTATGTAGACCAATCTTCCCTACTTGTATCCTACCTAGTTAAGATAAAAATATATATTTTTAAATCATTTTTAGTTATGATGTATGAAAGAGAACACATAAACAAACACATATTGAGTGTTTCACAAATCTAATGGAAAGAGTGGAAATACTCTGCAAGGGAACAGCATTGTAACATGAACAAATGGCCACCACCCCCCTATTTTTTCTCCAATTTAACATAGAAGCTTGTACAGGTGGACCCTGAGTTACAAACATCTAACTTACAAATTACTTCTACTTACAAACGGAGGGAGGCAACAGGAAGTGAGAGAAAATCTACCCCTAGGAAGGGAAATTCGCTCCTGTAAGAATTATCCTTGTTTCCACAACAAGCCAAAATTTTCAAAATCCAATTGTCATAGGGACAGAAAGTGAGGTGAAATCTTCTGAACACAAATGGCATAGACAACAAAACAAATGCTCACTATGCTATCTAGAAAAACGTTAAAATAATTTTTTTGGCTAGAGCTAAAAACACACCTGTTCCGACTTGTATACAAATTCAACTTAAGAGGAAGCGTACAAAACCTATCTTGTTTGTAACCCGGGGGCTGCCTGTAGTTTGTTTCTTGCCTCCACTTTATCTTACATTATTTTAGTTTGGGGCTTCTTAACGGGGGGGGGGTATCCATGACTAATGAAAAACAAATTGAAACATGATTTTCTGCATTACTGAACCCTAAAATCAAAGTCTAGAAATCACACTAACTGTAGCTAGCTTATGTATTTGTGATTTGTTGGTTTTCAAAAAAAATTATGATAAAAATCCCTGTGATTTTCTTTCATCTGTTCTTCCCCTAGCTAATCATAGGTAAAATAAAACCAAACTATTGATGATGATCTGCATGTTGACAGTTGTGTGACATATTTGGGTAATCCATTTGCATTTCATTGGGGGGCATGTAATTATTAAAGGTTAAGAATATTTGTTCTAGAGGCTCATATTGTTCTTTTTTATTAGGAAGGCAACATGAAGTCCCTTCCAAGAATTCTCTAGATTTGGCAAACTACAGTCAGATCAGGCTACAATGATTGTTGGCCCTCCCCTACCTCTCTGGTACAGGCACTCTTGGGACTGAAGTTGAAATATTGTTTGCCCATGAGATATCCCATTGCTCAAGTGCCCCTCTTAAGCATGCCCTGAGGTCTGCAAGCACTTATACAGTGTAATAAACAATTGTATCTCCATATTACACATTCAGCATAGGTCAAATGTATTGAGGCAGTACCAGCTCAAATAACAACCAAGGTCTTGGGAAAACGACTACACTATTCTATCATTTAGCTCTTCCTCCAAGGAATCAGCAAGGTCAGCAAACTGGCATTTTACTTGCTGTTCTACAAATGTCTCTGTGTTAAAGAAAGTAAATAACTCGAAAGCTCTTTGATTAGATGCACTGCTTTTATTAAAACATACTTTTATTCAGAGTGCAATAAGCAACGAGAGTCTGACAAGATGCTGTGAGAATGATTTCTTATTGCTTGGGATTGAAAATATTTTGCTGCAACAGGACCAATTGCATTGTCAACTGTCCGCCCACTCCACCTCTGTTTTTCTGGTGGAGTTTGAAGAAGCAAGAATGGGCTGTTTTCTTTATGCAATAATAATGATAATTCCAGAGGCAATTCTTACACCTGGTCCACAACTGTTTTTACAATTTGAATTTGAATGATTATATGTGGTTATTGCCTTTTAAAAAAGGAAAATATGTGTTATTATTAACCAGGTTTTTAGTTTTGAATATAATAAGGACGATAATATATCCTGTTGGCTATAGCGTTCCGAGGGCATTGCATGATGATGCTGTCCCAGCGTAGATTTCAATGTGCCAAGGAAATGTAGAAACACAGCAGTGGCTATCACATTGGAAAAGGTCAGTTTATATTCTAAAACTAAGAAAGAACATTACCGAAGAATGATCTAATTACTAAACAATGCACTTATATCACGTTAGCAAAATAATCCTCTTGATACTGCAAGCCAGACTTCACTGTTTAAAGATGAGAGAATGGTTAAAAAGTAATCTAATCTGCTGACATTTCATTCACTAAATATTGTCTGTATATAAATAAAGTGCAGCGCTAAGCCAATAAAGTGCAAATTTGTGTGAATAACACAATACACGGGATATGTGCACAAATCTGAATAGGTATACTAAAGTGCAATCTGTGTAATCAATAATATATGAACAGTTTAGAAAATTGGCAACAAAAATTTGTATATATATAAATAAACACTGCAAGTAAAGTCTAGAAGCATATATGCAATATTACATCACATGTGAAAAAATGCAATAGTGTGCAAACAAAAAAAGTAGTTCATATGAAGCTGAATTTCATCAAGAAGAGTCCCATAGAGGAAAAAAAGTGTGTTGGAAATGACGATCAGACACCTGGCGGAGTGATACCCATCACCACAACAAAATTGGAGGCTTACCAGAAAGCTAGCGACCCGTTTACCAATAGCTGTGTAGATCACTTTCATCTGACCTATGGTAATGCTTCCTTGTCTCCTAATGGGAGTATTTATTGTGCAGTCCCAGGCATGTGTACATACCCTTTATGATGTCATTTATGACAAAACAATCATCAGGACAGTCACGTACGCACGCTGCTGTGCATGCGCGATCGCTGTTTGAAATTACAAGGGAATTGATTTGTTTGGATTGTGATACGTTCTCAGCCTGAACTTTACAATTTTATGTAAGTGTACTACTTTTATTAAATCGGATGCAGAGACAGTATCACACTATGTGGTGTCTTTTGTTCTATATACACTCCGGCACTGAAGTTTCCTAATAATACGTCCCGATCTGTTGTGAATATTCTGGTGTATACCATCCAAGGCTACTGGAGAGAAACATCCAGACTTCCTTCACAGTGGATCACAGCGCTTTGTGATCTCCCTGAGTTAAGGGGGTCACTAGCTTTCTGGTAAGCCTCTATGTGTGCTGCTTTTACGCAGGCACATTTTCCCCCATATTTCTGGGGGAAAAAAGTGTGTCTTGTAGTCCGGAAAATACGGTAAATACCACCAAAAAAAGCTCTATTTGTGTGTAAAAAAGGACAAAAATGTCATATGGGTACAGTGTTGCATGACTAATTGTCATTCAAAGTGTGAGAGCCAGAAAGCTGAAAATTGGTCTGGTTAGGAAGGGGGTTTAAGTGCCCAGTGGTCAAGTGGTTAAAATATTTTTTTCCATCAAGAAGTCGTCTCTGTGGTCTTTTATTAAACTCCCCAGTATCTTCCCGAATATAGAAGTTAAAGTGGATGTAAACCCACTCTCATCCTTTCTAAACGACTGCCATAGTGGTTATCTAGAAGGATATACATGCCTCCTGTATGTATTCTTACATGTCAATTGTCTCCCCTCTGTCTGTTATGAGACCCGAAAAACTGCAGATTATGTGGATGGGTCTAATGTCCGGAGCTCGGTGGGTGGAGTCGTGATGTCAATAGACTCCCTGCCCACTTCTACACTCCCCTTGTCAACATGCATTTTCTTCTGTGTATTTCTTTCACTGAACTTCTGCTATGATCCCTAACATCCAGTCAAAACCCAGAAAAGTCACCACGTGACTTCAGCATGCCCAATCATGCTGAGCTGTGTGGAGCAGTCAATTCTGGGAGAGCTGAAGAAGAAAGAAGGAGGGGATCTGAAGTACCCAGAATGCCTCTCTCAGGCTCGTGCATGAAATATGTAAATCACCTGTCACAGCAAGTGGGAAGAACTGACTCCTATTTCTCTGTGTGCCAGTTTTTATCTCACTGAAAAAAGATAATAGGGCTGCTCAGAGCTGGATTAACTCTCCGTAGCAAGACTGGGCACAGATGGAATGAAATCCTATACTGTAAAGGTGCCGTAATAAAAAAAAAAAAGGGTTTACATCCACTTTAAATAACAGGTCTATAGTTACTTGGTGAAGACTTTGATCCATTTTTAAATATGGACACCACATTGGCCCTACACCAATCCAGTGGTACCATTGCCGTCATTAACGAGTCCCTAACTATTAGAAACAATGGCCTTGAAATGACAGAGCTCAATTCATTTAGGATCTGTGGGTGGATGCCATCTGGTCCAGGTGCTTTATCCACCATTATTTTGTCTAAATATTTCTGGACCATATCACATTTGAGCCATTGTGGATCCTTTGGAGCTGTGTAAATTCTAACCTCTCTGAGCCCCTTCCCTCTTATGTACTTACCTAACTGCCATTAATTACCATGTGGTGTTTGTGTTCATGTGTGTAGTTAAAAATTAGAAGAAGGGTACCCCAAAAGCTGCACCTGTGCACCAGATCACATATATAAAAGTGATCCGACACCTCTGTGTGGCGGCTCGCTTCCGCTGTGATTACACACAGTGAAGGCTTATGGACGGGTGCAGGGTACTTGATGTCTTTCTAGTCCCCGCTGATCGACAGGCAGATAAAAAGAGCTGCGATCTGCCTATGTAAACAAGGCAGATTGCTAATCTGACATGCTAACCCTTTCCCAGCCAGTGTCATTAGTAGTGACAGTGCATATTTTTTTAGCACTGATCCATGTATTTGTGCCAACGGTTCCCAAAATGTTAATAAGTGTCAGAATGTCTTCCACAATATCACAGTCCTGCTATAGGTCGCTGATTACCACCATTACTAGTAAGAAAGAAAGAAAGAAAATAAAAATATCCTGTAGTTCGTAGATGCTATAACTTGTGCGCAAACCTATCAATATACACTTGGGATTTTTTTAACCAAAAATATGTAGCAGAATACACATTGGCCTAAATTTATGAAGAAATTTGATTTTTTTTTCAGTATTTTTATTGGATATGTGTTATAGCAAAAATTAAAAAATATTGGTTTTTTTTTTCAAAATTGTCGGTCTTTTTTCTTTAAAGCGTAAAAAATAAAAAACACAGAGGTGATCAAATACTACCAAAAGAAAGCTCTATTTATGGTAAAAAAAAAAAAACATAAATTTTATTTGGGTACAATGTTGCAATTGTCAGTTAACGTAACACAGTGCCGTATTGCAAAAAATGACCTTCTCAGGAAGGGGGGGTAAAGGAGATCAAGTGGTTAAAAATAGTCAGATACTTTGCTAATAGAATACAGATTAAAAGTCTACCCCCATTTCCAAAATACCTAGAACAATGATAGAGGAGTTTATCCTGTAGACCAGTGGTTCTCAACGCCTGTCCTTGGGACCCACTAACAGGCCAGAATTTAAGTATTACTTTGGGGAGATGCAGGCTAGAATACTGCAATCACTGAGCAGCAAATTATGTCACCTGTGATGTATTTCAGTTATCTTGCAAACTTGGCCTGTTAGTGGGTCCTGAGGACAGAAGTTGAGAATCACTGCTGTAGACCTTTAGGAATCAGGCCGGGTTCCCACTGGTAGGACACAACTGTTGTATGACTGTCATCCTACTTTGCCCTGCAACATCCATCCTACATTGGTCCTACTTCTATCTGACTTGAATGAACAGGAAATGATTTTGCTCCAACTTTGTCCTTTGACCAATCAAAACAATCCCAGTGTGACATAAATTCCTTTTCCTGCTGCTGTAATCACTGAGTCGGATGTCACAAGTCGGATGGTTAGGATGAGGATCTGACTTTGATCTGCTATCAGGGAATTAGCAGACCAGACTGTGTGGGCATGTAGGAGAGAAAACAATAGTGTTTATTATAAGTGACAAGAAAGTAACAACAAACAGTGCACTACCAACCACAAACAACAAGTAATATATACAATAAGGCTCGGTTCACACAGGAGCAACACGACTTTTGGAGGCAACTTGGACGTGACTTGGACGTGACTTGGACGCGACTTGGACGCGACTTGGACATGACTTGGACACGACTTACAACACTACTTTAAGTCGCCCCAGGGCAGGGGGGAACTCCTTTTGAGAGCTGATAATTCTCTGAGAGTCGCCTCCGTATAGACAGAGATCCGACTTGGAGGCGACCTCCATTGAAATCAATGGGTACCAGTCGCCTACAAGTCGGATTGAAGTAGTACAGGAACCTTTTCTGAAGTTGGAGCGACTTCAGTAGTGTGCATTAAGACAGCTCTCATTCACTTACATTGATTTCTACATGTTGTGCGACCTGAGGTGACTTGGGGCGACTTGAAGTCAGATCTGAGTCGCCCCTGTGTGAACCGGCACTCAATGGGAGATACCAGAGTTGTAAACAAAAGCTAGGCCAAGGTCATACACCGGGAAATCAGTAGATGGGTAAGGATGGGAAACCAGCAGAAGAGGGAGAGGATGGATGGATGGGCTGCAGAGCAGGGATCTATAGGTAACAGGAGACAAGAGGGACAGGTCCAGGATGGGCTCAGGATCGGGAGGGATGAGGTCGGGTAGATGCAGGCTCAAGGTCCAAGTAAGGCAACAAGGTCAGGGCACATGGAGAGCACGCTACCAAGGTAAGCATGTGAGGGCTTGCCGGGTATTTATAAGACTACCAATGATTAACCTCATGTAACAGCTGAGCGCAGAAGGTGCTGTCTGCTCCACACTGCCGGAGTACACCCGCTGGTGGGCACCGGCACTACAGCCCAAGGATCCAACAGTGCCACCAGGAGGTAGGTCCTCTTATTACAGGCCCTGGGTGTTAGAAGACACCTGCTGGTGGACACTGGTACTGCAATCCAAGAGACCAACAGTGCCACCAACGGGTGGACCTTTTCATGACATCTGCCTTCTATGAAATTCAATGGGATGAAGTCAGACCAAAGTCAGACCAAAGTAGTGGGGGAACCTTTTCTAAAGTCAGACCGACCTGTGTCAGACATGTTAAGACGCCTCTCATGGGGAACCACTGATACGACATGTGCTTCCAAAGTCGGAGCGTATGTCGCACCAGTTCAAACCGGGCCTCAGGGAGAATTTTCTTTTAAAGCAAATTGGACCATACATTATAAGTGCTTTTTGCTTTTCTCTGAGTAAACTCAGGCTTCCTGCTCTCTTTCCAGTGGATGGATCCTAAAGCAGGTGTACACAAAACCCTTACTGTACATTTGCTCTTTCTTATTAACAATCCAGCAGTTAAACTCTCATATGTTTCTTCAAGGACATTGTATTTTTATATCAGACTGTCAAGGCCAGCTTTGATGTGTTATCAGGTGGCTGAGAAAAAGAAGAGTTGAAACTTGTTGCTAAGTACTTAGAACAGCCTCTCAGCAAACCTTTTAAGAACTGTCCTGCTAGCTTGTGAGGAATTTTAGAACACTTGAAGTAATTATTAATAAGACTATAGCTAACATGAACTGCAGCCAAGTAGAAGATATTAAGGTTTGAGATCGGTGACCTTAATGTGAACCTGTGCTTTGCCTATGCAGGGCAAAGCAGAAGGTTCACCATAATAGGAGCACCGCCAACAGTACATACCTAACCTCCCTTCACCCCCACCACCACGAAGAAAGACAGGGATATCTATGTAAACTTCAAGTCATGTCCTAGAGCTTACATGGGGATGATAATTCTCTCCCCACCCTCTATGTGAAAGAACTGGACGTTTAACCCCTTCCCACCCACTTTTGCATCCTCTTTAAAAGTTCTTAATGCCCGGGGGCGGGGAGTATCGGCAATCAAGTGAGTACAGTTGTCACATGATCAGAAGCTGGTCCTGACAGCTACCAATGTTTTCTTGGGACCAAGAGACATTTTTGGCAGTTTGGTCTTTGTGCAGGGAGTATGCAGGGACTGTGCTCCCAGCACACAAACATTGATCGCCCAGCGACGCATATGTGTGGTGTGTGGGGGTTAAAACCCAGATCTGTGCCGCCGCACATATGGGTTAGAATAATGTCGCAAGTTCAGTCGTAATAAGATCAGGTGAATTAGTCACCGTGCCAGCTTGTGTTCTTAATGCTCTAATGGAAGGGTGTGTGAAAATCTTACGCTAATTATTAGTGTAGACTGCTGCACTTTTACCACTCCTTGGATACAAGGAGATAATGGAAAAAAACTTGAAAATATAACAGGTTGCTCTGTCTCACAAAGAAAACTCTTATCAAAAAATTATAACAAACAAAATGGATCAACTGGTGATAAATAATAGACTTGTGTACAATGGAAAATTGTGTTTAGTTTCGGTTCGTTGTCATTCGTAAAATACATAATTTCGTCCTGTTATAGTCCTTATGTTACGTTAATACGTTTAAGGATAATTCGTTATTTCTGTAGATTGTCGATATTCGTTATACTGAACCTCGAATCATGTCAAACTCATTCGTTATGTGCACTATAATTTTGTTCGTATTCGTTGAAATTCGATATTTGTGTATGTATATATATTCGTGGATAATGATTCGTAGTTTGGAAAGTCACGTGTTTATTGAATGTTTTGACACACACAATGACAATATCTCTTCTCCTCTGCACAAATACAATACAACACGCTTCTCACTCAGTTCTCAGGAATGCACTTTGCCAGTAAACCAACCTCCAACACAAAATGAATCAGCTGATTGGACTGTAAGATTTACTTTGAGTTGACCTTTTGTTTCATTAGATCTTTAACGAATTACCGAATGATGTCAAATTCATTTGTATATGCTATAATTTCTTTTGTATTCATTGAAATTCGATATTTATGTATGTATATTGATTAGTGATAATGATTCGTAGTTTGAAAAGTTGTTTGTTTATTGAATCTATTAACACACACAATGACTTTAACAAATTACCGAATCATGTCGAATTCATTCGTTTTATCCACTATAATTTCTTTCGTATTCGTTGAAATTCGTTATTTTTTATTGAGATGCAAAATTCGGCCGAATTTCGATTCATTACTAAACGAATTGCACAAGCTGAATAAATAAAAAGTTCAATAAACAAGTGTGTATCTAAAGTATTCCATTGGTATTCCACCAACTGGATGTGCTATTCATTGTTCCCAGTGATAATAAAGTGTAACAATCCAAATGAAACTTAACTTGGCCTCTTACCAACTCCCAATGATCTCTATATTATAAGAGATCATCAAACGCATGATAAGTTGATACACTGTGTTTGATATCATTTTTTGAGAAGAGTTTTCTTTGTTTATAAGACAGCCCAACCTTTTATATTTTCCTGTTTTTTTTCCAATGGAAATGTACACTTGTTGAGAGTTGTGCAATTTTGGCTAAATCACGACCAGTATGTTCTCTCTTCTCATAAAATGCCAATTTCCTGAAGAAGTGCTTACACTCTGCCGCCACAGCATTGATGCGGCAAAGTGCCTCCTGAGCTGATAACCATGATGCTCTCCGTTTAACAGAAGGGTCAGTAATGAATTCCACCTCCAATTTACACACCAACTCAGGACTGAAAGCCATTTTCGGCAGCTTGGTCTTTGTACTGGGACATGCAGGGACTGCGTTCCCAGCACATAAACATTGCCCATCCAGCGACACATATTTGTGATGTGTGGGGGTTAAAGCCCAGATTTTTGCCGCTGCACATATGGGTTACTGAGGCTTAAAGGGGTTAACTGGCAAGTTGACAAACACCAGCTCTATTATGTGGTAAGGGAACACCATGTATGTTTCCTCACCCCCAGCTGCCAAATGGATCATTAGGGAAGGGAATTGAGAAGGTGAGTGTGTGCTGCATACATGGATAAATTACAGATTTCCCTAAAACCCTTTCTGCTGCTAATGTATCCAATTGGCCATTGTATTTTGGTTCTTGTCATAAATATCACCTTTAAAAAATATCCAACATTTTATTATAAATATATGTTTAAAAATTACAAATTCATATAAAACCATTACAGAAGATCCATGCAGCTATAATACATATGTAGTAGCTTCAGCTCAACATGTTTCACCCAATCTGGACATATATCAGTACATGAAAGATACACTGTTACTATGTTAAATTATACAGATCATATGTAGAGAAATACGTATGGATTCACCTGGGAGGCTCTCTCACCTGAGGTACTGATTAGTTATCCTATTAAACCAAAGAGAAATTGGATTTTGCACCAACAGGGTACTCCACGGGGATACCAGTAGACCAAATGGGAGGATACGACCCAGCAAGATGACTGCCTGGGGGTAGGAGTGATGAAAAGCACTAACTGAGACAAATACTTTCAAATAACATCATTAAAATGGTCTATAAAAAAACGACATGAACTATATGTGTCAAGTTTTTTTATAGATGTGTTACAGAGTTCACACCTAAGACAATATAGCATCATGTAATAGAAAGAATAGGAGGTCATTCAAAGTAGCATAGCATGCAAAGAGGTGTGGCACTGAGTAACGGGTTCTGTCCCCTGATTAATTGAAAGTCTTTTTCACAAGAAAAGCTGGTTGTTGCTAAGGCATGTAGATCATATGTCAGCATCAGCTATAGAGGAAGGAGCTTTTGGAGTAGGAAGAGAACAAATAAGGCTAGCCATTGTGAGTTTGTGGGAGCTTTCTATGGAGAAAGATTTTTAAGGAACAAAGGTGTGAATCAACCACTTAAGAGTAACTTTGTTGTTGTTAAAGCTTTGTGCCTGAACTGCTCATCAGGGCATTATGTTCCCGCATACAAGAGGTCTTCACTAAAGTTCCTGAGCATTCAGATTTTAAAGCTTCCATTAACTCCAGTGGTGTTATCAAAATAATCTATAAAGTAGTGAAGTGAATGTTAGTTAAGGGAAATGGAAGACTGGGCTCCAAGTGTAGTATGAAAGGACTCCATAAGTGTATCCGTTCCATGAGAGGGAAACATGTCTCCCTGGTTCTAGGTACTGGGAAGAATTCAGAGAGGATTGGACTCTTGGAGGAGGATGTGGGCTACCTCCAGGATTAGGTGAGATCCAGGAAAGAAGACTGGTGCAAATCTTAAGAGTGAGGATGCTATGTCTTAAAACGACTCTACTCAGAGAAGCGAGTGGTGCAGTGTGTAGCTAGAGTGTGGTGGTTGAGTGTGCAGCCTTGGAAGCTCCTCATGTTAGGAGAGCGGTCTAAGCTGTGAAGGCATTTATGATGTTTTCCCCTTCATTATAAGTGTGGCCCACTAGGCTAAATCTTAAAGGTTTTCCACGTTTAAACAAATGGATGAGTGAAATTGCTTTGATCCAATAAAGCACATTTGTTGCCATCTCTAACTAGGTATAAAATACAAATAACCTTAGAACCTGAACCTTAAAACCTAGGTCAAATCTTAATTAATGCAAATTTGTTGCCATCTCTAACTAGGTATGATATACAATTAACCTTAGAACCTGACCTCACTGGATATGAGACAGGGCACACAGACATAAGAGATAATGGAAGAATATCCAAAAGGGTTCCCAGCAAAGGCCACAATGTAAAATTCTTCAGGAAGAACCAAAAAATTCACAGATCAAAGAAATTGGCATGATCTGAATCAAACACAGGTTGTACCAACTAGATCTCTCATATCTAATTGTAAGTTGTAAGAATAAAACACATGTTAAGAGGAGTTTGCTGGTTCCTTATCTCCCTTGAAAGCCTGTGCTGCTCTACTTGAGAGGCCATTATCACAGACACTGCACTGAAGGAGCAGATCTTTATGCCCTTTCAGCAAGGAAAGTTCATTTGTTTGGTACAGCATGAGAGTTTGAAAGTTTAAAAAAGTGCTCTTTGTTCAATGATGAGTCACCTTTGAAATTTCCCAGCTATGAATCAGATGACCTGCCTCCGGCAGCACAACTATGTTTAGAGAAAACTTCAGGAGAGCGGCTATGATAATGGACCCCTGTCCACAGTCGTTTGATCAAGTGCGCTCCATAACAAACAGTAGCATCCGAGCCTTCCAATATGGAGTAATAGTATGTTATGAAAGCCAGCCAGGCACAGCAGTCACAGGTGATTGTGATGACAGCATCTCTGATATAAGCAGAAAACCAGCTGAGTTTACTGATGGCTGACGTACAGACGCGGCTGTGCCAACAAAACATTTTGGGGCCTCATGCCAGAATTAGAACAACAAGGAAGTCTCCTGGGGACATGTTTGATCCGCTGTACTTATAATGAGCTGGCAGATGAGTGCACTTGTTATAATCACAATAAATATAAAAAATGGTAATAAAATGCAGAAATAATGATTGATTTTGACAGCTCATGTATAGAATTTCCATGTAAAAGAAGCTAAGGAATGTATAGAAGGAAGGTGGTTATATATGAGATTGAGACATACTGTGCATCTACACTACAAAGCTTTAAAACAATAATTTTTTATTGAAGCTTATACCCTTTTCTTTACCCCCTACCATGGCACTTGCATTACAGGTGAAATACCCTAATACTGCATTCCTCCAAGATCTTCACTGTGGGGTAGCCACAGGCTCACAGACAGTGTCACAGTTAGTGGACCCATAGCATTACAGAAGTACCAGACTCCCTCCCAATCCCAAACCTGAAGACCGAGTGTTCTCCTAAGCCATGCATAGTGAATGATTAAAACCTAGGGTGCAATCTGATGAGTGCCTGACACTGACAGCCAACTAGCAGACGACCAGACAGTTCCAAATCGCAAAACAAAAGCAAGATCAGATCGCCAGACAAAAAGCAGGTCTCAAATACAGACTACAAAAAGAAAAAACAGGAGGGCGCAAACACCTAGTGCATTACCAGAGATTTATTGTTCGAATGCCAAATGGATACTCGCAAAAACTTCCTGATGACAGCCTGTTCTGATTGGCTGAAACGTGCCAAGGCTTGATTGCAACACCGCAACATAACTTCCATCTGCGTCATGCCCAGGACTGAGCTGAGCCGCGAATTGCGGAATTTGCTGCATGCTGGCCGGAGCAAATTTGAGATATACATGCTGCATATACTGGGTGCCAGGTTTAGGCACCTTGCAATTTTTTTCCATACTTACATCTGAGATTGAACCCAGTGAGGTGCCTGCTAATAAGGATTATATCCAGGGGTGGATCCCCTATTAAGGGCAAGAGACCACACTAGAAGTAGGAGGTCCAGTGATTTACCCTTTGGGAAGGCTACCACTAAGATATCACCCAGGAGTGGATTCCCCATTTAGTGCAAGTGACCACACTAGAGATAAGTGGTCCAAAACTGGGATGAGTGCACATCCATGTGGGGCACTTGAATTGAGCACTAGTGGAGCACTGTCTTACATTGAAGATTATGAGCACAAGCACTTCATACCTTGCATATCACATATAGGACTTGTTTATTTATTTGTTTGGTTCAATTTGATTTATGGATTGATGTAGATTAATGATAATTACCTAGCGCGATGTATGGTTGTATTTATTGCACAAGGGATGATGCCTGCAGCTGCACCATTTTTTTAAAGCTAACTAGTCGCTCGATTGCTGTTACAAGCAGCAGGAGGGGACATCCATCCCTCCTGATGCCTTCCGCAGCTCGCTCGGGCTTTGGCTTTGATCAGGTCTCCATAGCGGTAACCCCGAAATTATAAATTGACATCACTTAGAGTTTACCAGAATGTCATTGGCACCTTTTAAAAAAAAAAAATAAGAGAATTTAAAAATGCCAATATTTGTATTTTGAATGCTTTTAAGTGCAGAGGAGGGATTTGGGGTCTTTTTGACCTCAGATCCCTCAATAAAGAGAACCTGTCACGTGCCTATTGCTGTCACAAGGGATGTTTACATTCTTTGTGACAGTAATAAAAAAAAAATGTAAAGCAACAGTTTAAAAATAAAGCAAATAAAATAAATGAACAGCTACAAAAAAACAGGCGCGACGTTATGACGTCACGCCCGGCCTCTGCATTCAAAATAATGGCCACCTTGGCTGGGAAGCCGTGATCGCTTTTTCTTTTTTTTTTATTGTGTTTTCTTGACCCCATATCTCACTGTAAATATGTCCGATCATGCCATATTCCTATTACAAGGGATGTTTACATTCCTTGTAATAGGAATAAAAGTAATCAAATTTTTTTTTTTTTTAAGTGTCAAACTAAAAAAATAAAATTAACACTAAAAAATAAAATAAATTAAAGTGCCCCTGTCCCCGTGAGCTCGTACGCAGAAGCGAACGCATACGTAAGTCCCGCCCACATATGAAAAAGGTGTGCAAACCACACCATGTGAGGTATCGCCGTGAACGTTCGAGCGAGAGCAATAATTCTAGCCCTAGACCTCCTCTGTAACACAAAACATGTAACCAGTAAAAAATGTTAAAGCATCGGCTATGGGGATTTTTAAATACCAAAGTTTGGCGCCATTCCACAAGCGCATGCAATTTTGAAGCATGACATGTTGGGTATCTATTTACTCGGCGTATCTTCATCTATCATTATGCAAAAAAATTGGGCTAACTTTACTGTTTTATTTTTTTAAGCATGAAACTTGTTCGAAAAATTGCTGCGCAAATACCGTGCGAGACAAAAAGTTGCAACAACCGCCATTGCATTCTCTAGGGTCTTTGCTAAAAAAAACATATATAATGTTTGGGGGTTCTATGTCATTTTCTAGCAAAAAAATTATGAATTTTACATGTAGGAGATAAATGTCAGAATTGACCTGGATGCGAAGTGGTTAAATCATGACATGTTTGGTATCTATTTATTCGGTGTAACATCATCTTTCATATTTTACAAAATAAAATTGGGTTATGTATTGTATATATACACTACAACTATTGGGTAGTATACCCAAGGGACTATAAGTAGGTCTTGTCCACCCTTTTCTTTTTTAAGGCATTCCACCTTCACCACCTGGCACAGCAGGGTTGTTTAATGGCTAGACCAATTTGTGTCTGGCCCCTCCCCCCACCCTCTCTCAACCTGTGAGGGGATCCATCTGAGGCCCTATGCTGCATACAATTGGAGGATTTATTTGATTTTATATAGGTCCATATCGTTTTGCACATATATATGGAAATACTCTTCAACCTTTTATTGTTTGTCAAGCAGCATGGTGAGATCGGATGTTCTGGTCAGCCCCCCTTCTTCTTTCCTTTTCTCTTGTGGGTTATGTATTGTGTTTTTTTTGCATTCAAATTTAAAAAAGTATATATTTTCCCAAAAAGTGTGTTTGAAAAGACGCCGCACAAATACCCACCAATTTATTCTCTAGGGCAATGATGGCGAACCTATGGCACGCATGCCACAGCTCGGACACAGAGTCCTCTCTGTGGGCATACAGAAGCTCCTCACACTTTACTAAGAGGACAAAGTGCCCAGTGTCTTCGCACTGTCCTGCCACCTCCACCGGATCACACACAGCACTTGTACTCAGCAGACAACTCTTTGGCGAAAGTGCTGCGGGGCTGATTTACAGACTGGCCAATCACCTCCCTTGGCTGGGGAATGAACCTAATTGACTGGTGCAGAATGAAAAGTGGACGTTTGTTTGTCTGGGGGTCACCTGTGTAAAGGTGTGTAACTGGGGGGTGGGTTGCGCTATGGATCCTTAAAGGTAAATGTAGAAAAGAAAAATTAAAAGGTAAGAGCAGCCTCTATTAATTTCCACCCGCGGGTGGAACGATGTAAAGACAAAGGGGGGGTAATAGATATGGCGCTTATACCTATATGTGGGGACTAGTAGTGTGTTGGTGTATAAAAATGAGTTGTATTGTATAGGTCAATATTTACATGAGTGGAAGTATATAATTCTTGAAGTGCTATCTGATTTTGGGCCTGAGTGTGAGTAGTATATATTTTCCAGCGTGCTGGTTCAAAACCCAAAATTTTAAAAATTACACGAAAATTAAATAAAAGTACAATAAACTCAAAGTGCACACCAATAGCAACAGATTACAATATAGCAAAACATATAACTTAAAATAGCAATATGCAGTTATTAAAATATTAGTCTAAATGGCAATATGCAATTATTAAAGTGCGCGTGCAAAATAAATTCCTACTGGCCTATAGGTGAAGACTAATTGTGATGGTTGGTGGATTAGCCGTGGGAATATTAAAGTATATTACATATACTGTGGTGTCAGACTATAATCAATAAACATATATGAAATAACACGGTGATAGCATAAACTGGTCTGATAGTGTTGCTTTACATAAATTAGTATAAAATTAATATAGAAATTATAAAAATTATAAAAATTATAAAAATGCCATCTACATGAAGCAAAAATGTGCTAAAATGATAAAACACAGGAAAAATTAAATAAAAGATAAAATATAAAAATATAAAAATATATCCAAACAGCGTGCAAAATTAGTGCAAGAGAATGTGCAAGCAATGCAGGCAAATTATAAACATTGGACGTGATGGAGCAAGTCTCTATTAGGTGGCGGAAAAAACCGCAGGTGCAGAAAAGGTAATCTGTTGCTATTGGTGTGCACTTTGAGTTTATTGTACTTTTATTTAATTTTCGTGTAATTTTTAAAATTTTGGGTTTTGAACCAGCACGCTGGAAAATATATACTACACACACTCAGGCCCAAAATCAGATAGCACTTCAAGAATTATATACTTCCACTCATGTAAATATTGACCTATACAATACAACTCATTTTTATACACCAACACACTACTAGTCCCCACATATAGGTATAAGCGCCATATCTATTACCCCCCCCTTTGTCTTCACCTGTGTAAAGCCGCTTTGTTCCATTGGTGAAAAAGCCCAGAGATGAGGCCAGAGTGGCCAGCAATGAGCCGCGCCACATGACCATGTTCTGTACTATGGTGATAGCAGGAGAGGTATGTATGGGCAGAGGGAGCAAGATGGCTACATGAGTGTCACTGCACTACTGCCACACCACAGCAGAGAGGGGGAGAGGGTGGTGAATTGCAGAGGGGGGACCAGATGTGTGATGGAGAGGAAAGTGTGCCATGAGCTGCATGGAGGGGTGTTTTGCATGGTGAGGAGCATTGGTGGTGCGTCCATAAGGGCGTACAGGTGCGGCCCCTTCTCTCCAGCCACCCCCTCTATGTCCAATGGATAGATTCATGCATTGCATGAATCTATCCATGGCCACTGCTGCCACCGCTTATTCAGGTGCCTGGCACCTTTTCAGGGTAAGTGGCGGGCATACGGCGAGCGGGTGGCGGGTCACACTGGCGGCATTCAAGGGCACACTGGCAGCATTTGATGGGCACACTGGCAGCGTTTGATGGGCACAGTGGCAGCATTTAGCACAGTGGCTGAGTTTTCTGGCACAGTGGCAGCGTTTGATGGCACAGTGGCAGCGTTTGAGGGCACAGTGGCAGTGTTTGATGAACACAGTGGCAGCGTTTGATGGCACAGTGGAAACATTTGATGGGCACAGTGGCAGCCTTTGGCACAGTTGCTGCGTTTGATGGGCAGAGTGGCAGCATTTTATGGACACAGTGGCAGCATTTGATGGGCACAGTGGCAGTGAATGATGGTACAGTGGCTGCAATTGATGGTACAGTGGCTGCAATTTATGGGCACAGTGGTAGAATTTGATGGCACAGTCGCAGTGTTTGATGGGCACAGTGGCAGTGTTTGATGGGCACAGTGGCAACGTTTGATGGCACAGTGGCTGTAATTCATGTTTCTTTTTTCAAAAATTTTATGCACCCCTCCCAAAAGTTTTGAGGATATGTGCTATGAGTTGCATGTCAATGTATAATGTGCTGTAGCTCACTGATGTGATGTGATGGACAACAGGTGTGAGCAAACACATAATATGTGCTAGAAGTTTTCAGTGCGATGGAGATGTGTGATGTGCTCCATGGAGATGGATGTTGGCACTTTGAAATAAATAAGTTGGTTTTATGTTGCAGTTTGGGCACTTGGGCTCAAAAAGGTTTGCCATCACTGCACTAGAGCCTCTGCTTTGGGGTTTGAAGACATTTTCTAGCAGAAAATACTGATTGTTCCATATAAACAAAATTGTCAGGAATGGTCTGGAGCTGAAGTGGATATATGACCATGTTTTGACCATATGTTTACCAGATACTGTATTATCTGTATACCTAAGGATACATCATTCTGTAAAGTGGACTTTGGTTGACGAAACACGTTGAGAAATGCCTATCCATGTGGACTGAGTCCAGTAAATATAAACAAAGAAAATATGTTCTTAGGTGTCTGGATGATCATGCAAACGTTATATGGAAGATGAAACTGTTAGAAGCAGTTTACTTATCAGTCTTTAACATACAGCCACACTTTGGTTTTATGAAAATAATTTGTATGTTCATATATGTTTATTACATATTTATTTATTACAAAATAATGGTGTTACAATATGTGCCTTAACATTTTATCTTTTACTGAATGGAAACATCAAACCAAAGTAATCAGCAGCTTTTAGTGGTTGAATCCAAGAGCTTTACCATCACATTGTAACATTCTTCTTTTCTTTTTTTTTCTTTTTTTTTTAACACAGTTTTTTTCTGTAAACTTGAGTAGATTTGATTATTAGCATATCGTTTTTTTCATGCAAGTACCACTTTAAGCAAAATACGATTGGATTCCTTGTCAGATTACTGAAACATGTTTTCCATTGTCTATAATTTAATATGACATTAGCAAAAAGAATTGCTAAAGCGTAGATTACATCTTAGATTGCATCCTGATGAACTGTATCCTGTCTTGTTTGCTTAGAGACTTACAAGTCTTGTTCTCACATCTGTTCAGTCACCATCTTCCCATTAGCTTCCTTAAAACAGCTGCTGGAAGCACAGAGGAGCAGTGAGGACCTCCGGTTTGGTGATCGCAAGTCCCTGTTCAAAGTCATTAACATGGAGAGCTGTATTTAAAAAGCAAGTGTGTCCTTATGAAGAGTGTGGTTGCCGCAGTCCCTACTGTACAAGGAACTACAGTATGTTCTAATTAAAAATAAAAAGTTTGTGCGTTAAAGAGAACTAGTTATCTATGAGCATTTTGCAGTTATATTTATCCCCACACTTAAATTGTTATATTAGTTAAGTTTAACTTCTCTGGGATTACTTGCAATCTTATTATTCACTTGTATTCTCCCCCAGTTGGAACAGAAGTGTTAAGACGGCCATACATGGATCAAAATTCAGCAGGTTCAGCAGGGACCAGCCAAATTTCAGTCCATGTGTAGCCCCCTGGTCCTAAACTGGGGCTTTAATGTAAATGTAGTTTTTAGCTGGGCTGCAGACAGCTCAGACTGATTGTGCACTATATCTGGGCTTTCTCTAATTTCAATTAGGTGCTACATTTCTCATTGTTGCCAGTAGGTGTCACTGGTACCACAGGCCAGTGCAACTAGGATTGAGTTATGAATATTTATTCTTCTTCCAGCCAGCCCAGTAGGAGGTTCTTGGCCACTGGTGCATTCTGGGAGAGGATATATATTTGGATGGGCCTGTGTGCATGCTCTCTTTTTCCTCAGGCCCTCCTGGCCTGAGGACACGCTGCTAAAGTGACTGGCACCCAATTTATGTTCCACACTCCCCATTATTGCCATGGGCTCAGCCCTGGGGTAAATGCTAGCTTGCCCCCTGCCTCTGGAGGTTACACGCTACCCCCAGAAGACCCATGGGGGCGCTAAACATGTATGGGCTAGCTGGTTGTACACAAGTCAATCCCTGATTAAGGGGCATATGATTAATATGTATAAATATATAAGTGGTACATATAGTGAACTTGTTGTTGAGTTATTCACTTTAAGTTCATCGCAGAGGATAAAGGGGCACTCTTTACATCTGGAGGAAAAGAGATTTTACCTCCAAATACAGAAAGGCTCATCTGAGATGTGAAAATGTGGAATAGACTCCCTCAAGAGCTTGTTCTGGCCAATGCAGTAGATTCTTATAAGAAAGGCCTGGATTGTTTCCTAGATACACATAATATAACTGGATACTAATATTTATAGGTAAAGTTGATCCAGGAAGTATCTGATTGCCTCTTTGGGGATCAGGAAGGATTTTTTCCCCCTGCTGGAGCAAATTGGATCATGCTTTATTGGGTTTTATTTTGCCTTCCTCTGGATCAACTCTGGGTATAGGATTGTGTATATAGGAGTCTATGTTTGTTCCCTCCTATTGGTTGAACTGGATGGACTTGTGTCTTTTTTTCAACCAGACTAACTATGTAACTATGATTTTGAACAATCAGTGCCACCAGACATAGCCAGCAATAGTGATTATTGTATTCTATTGTATGTTATTGCATTGGACACAATAGCACTGCAGGAAGAATTCCCCCATCAGCACCAAGTGTGTTGATGGGGATATTGTCACATGTTTTATTCCTTTTGGTTGAACAAAGAAAGAAATGTACCATGTATGGCCTACCTTTGACTAAAAGGCTATATTTTCTCCTATCTGAGCTCACTGTTGTGAACAAAAACTCAAACATTGTCTAGAATACATGAAAAAAAAACAAAAAACAAAGGCTTTATTAGCAGACTTTGTTAAAGTGTTAGGTTAAAGTGGTTGTAAACCCTTATAAACCACTTTGACCTACAGGTCCAAGAAATATCTCTCTATATTTACAAAAAGACAGCCACCGCTGTCTACGGCGCATGCGCTGTAGATAGCAGCACGCAGGCGCACTGGGCAGGCCGCAGATCGCGGAGATATGCCGCGAGTGTCGGCTCCCGTGCGCATGCGCGGGGGTGACGTCATTGCTGCTCCGGCAAATCACAGCGCCGGAGCAGCGAGACCCGAAATTCACTCCAGGATCCATGGCAGCGGCGGACATGAAGACGGAGGACCGCTTTGGGGGCTTCGTTCTCAGGTAAGTTATTCATAATGAGCTAGTATGCTATGCATACTAGCTCATTATGCCTTTGCCTTGCAGGTTCCTTTTTTTATTTAATTTTTTCAACTGCCTTTATTGGTTACATAAAAGAAAATTGCTTTTGATTCCCCCATCAACACAGTCAGTGTCAATCCCTCCCATAGGCCATTCTCACCATCAGAACACAGTGATTACTGCTAGCGGCTATAACTACCAATAATCACATGTGAAATCTGACAGGCTGGTTGTACCCAAATTGATCGGTCAACTTGGGTACATTCAGCCTGCCCATACATGGTTTGGATCTCAGACAGTCCCTGCTGAACTGGCCAAGATTCGAACCCTCCATGGCCAGTTTTAGGATTACACCAAAACAAAATTAAGTCTCTCGCTGACAGCTGCTGGAGTGGTTGGCGAGTGCGCACTGGCAGAAGGACTGGAACCAACATCAGATCAGCTGGCTCAGATACAGGATGAAGAACCTAAGGCATGGTCAGACAGTCCAGGTCAGCAACTAACGAGCAAATCAGGTACAGACAGCAGGCATAAGAGTAGTTGGGAGTCAGGCCGGGGTCGGTAACAGCAAGGCAGATGGAGCAGGCAGAATCGTAAGTCAGACACAAGCCAGGGATCCGTTAAAGCAGTTAGGAGCAGATTGGTTAGGCAACAGAAGATCAATACAGTGCATTTTAAATAGCCCGCCTGATATCAATGTCAGTAAGTCAGAAACAAGCCAGGGGTCGATTTAAGCAGAGTCAGGAGCAGATTGGGTTGGCAACAGAAGAACAATACAGGAACAGATAACAAAAGCACGAGAACGTAGTAGACCAAACTGCAATGACACAGTGCAGCTTTAATACCCTGCCTGATGCCAATGTGCACAAGCTTGTGCTCCGGTAATTCGGCCATTGGCAAAGTTCCTCAGATTCGTGCACCTGCGCAAATGTATGTGCCTTTCCTGACAGGAGGTATCTATATACATGTATTATGCATTCTTAGAGATCAGGTTGAGGACAGTTTGAATGTACACTAATCCATAGTATTTAGTTTTAAATGTAACCGCTTAAAGACTGCTCCACATACATTTACTGAGGCAGGGAGGCCCTTAAGCACAAAATCACGTACCTGTACATGATTTTTTTCAAGTACTTTGGGAAGCCAATAAGCGAGTCCGGCGGAAACCCCAGCGATCATTCAGAGAGAGGCAGAACGGCGGTCTACCTATGAAAACAAGGCAGATCGCCGTTCTGCTAGTAAGGAAGATGGAGATCTTGTGTTCCTGCTGAGCAGGAACATGGATCTCTGTCTTTCTACAGTGCGACCCTCTCCCACACAGTTAGTAAGCACTCTCAGGGAACAAAGTTAACCCATTACTTACTTTAGTTAAGCCCCTGATGTTAACACCTTCCCTACCAGTGTCATTAACGCATTAATTATGATATAATTGATTTATAATATACCCTTCATCCTAGGTGGGCTTTGTAGAGGCGTCATTATGCCTTCCTCTATGGCTTCACCAAATGTCCTTATCCAGTTAACCCTCTGATTTTGGAGCCCTATTTGTTATTGGATTTTTAGAAATTCACCAGTACTAAGGTAATTGAGACTTGGGAAGCAGGCCCATACATATGCGAGATTGATGATAATATTGTCTGCATATGTTTATTGTTTTTTGAATTTATATTGTTTTTACTGTTATCAATTATGTATTTAAAATATATTGTTTTTAATTCTTAGTGATTATATATGAAATTCTTGATTAAATGTCTCCTGATGAAGCCATTGTAAGGCAAAACACGTAGAACAGGGGTTTCAAACTGGTGGCTCTCCAGCAGTCCCATGAGGCATTGTAAGGCTGACAGTTACAAGCATGACTACCACAGGCAGAGGCATGATGGGTTTTGTAGTTTTGCAACAGCTGGAGGGACACCAATTTGAGACCCCCTGATGTAGAGAATGGGAGTCTACCACACCCTTTCCATCTACCGTATGGATATATAGGATATATATGAGGACAATGACTAAATATTTCAATTTAAAATTTAGACTTTTTAAAATATTAAAAAATATTTTTGCACCCTAAAAATCCCATCCGTCTTTTTTATTGCTGTACTTATCAAATTACAGGATGTGATGCTGATGATTATAAGACAGTCAGCAACCTTTTTTTTTATAGCGCAAAAAATAAAGACTGCAAAGGTGATCAAATACCACCAAAAGAAAGCTCTATTTGTGGCAACAAAAGGACATACATTGTATTTGGGTACAGCGCTGCACAAGCGTGCCGTCGTCAGTTGAAGCAACGCAGTGCCGTATGGCAAAAAAGGGCCTGGTGAGGAAGGGGGTAAAACCTTCTGGAACTGAAGTGGTTAATCCTATCTTCCAAAAAAAATGCTTTACAAACCGATCTCAGAGGTAAATGCTCAAATTTATTCCTACATTAGGGCCAATGGAAAATGAATTGGCTGCAGTAATACAACATGGCTACACTGATAATAAAGCAAATGTAACACATGTACAATATGGTGGTCCAGTCTCCAATAGAGAGTGGTCCAGCATTCATTAGAGAGTAATGCCCCGTACGCACGATCGGAAATTCTGCCAGCAAAAGTCCCATGAGAGCTTTTGGTGGGAAAATGCGATTGTGTGTATGCTCCATTGGACTTTTGCTGGCGGAATTTCGGCCAGCAGAAGATTGAGCGCATGTTCTAAATTTTTCGGACGGAAAAAGCTCCGATCGGAAATTCTGATCGTCTGTACAAATTCCGACTCACAAAATTCCTACGCATGCTCGGAAACAATTCGATGCATGCTCGGAAGCATTGAACTTAATGTTCTCAGCTTGTTGAAGTGTTGTCACCGCGTTCTTGACGGCCGAAAGTTCAGAGAACTTTTGTGTGACAGCTTGAGCGGAATCCCGTCGGAATTCCTGTCGGAAAAACCATCAGAGCTTTTTCCGACCAAAATTCCGATCGTGCGTACGCGGCATTAGTCTCTGTGACAGAAAAGGAATGCAAGATCGGAGTCAGAGCAAAGGTTACAGCACTATGTCTGTCTAGGTGCTTAGAGGTCTCTTTACAGTTTTAAATGTAGGAGTAGACACCTTGAGGTGAAGGTGGGTATTGCAGTCTATTAATTATTGGCAGGTTCCCTTTAAATGTCATTCTGGTTCGTGTAGATCTGTGATCAGCCCTGACGAGCGCTGTCATCTCCACATCCTGCTTTAACCTTCTGTATAATAATACAAACAATTCCAGATATTGCTGCAGTGCACTTGACAAACTTTACTAAATCATGAATTTCATTTCCTGTGACGATACTTGATGTTATTTATATGTTAAAACATAAAAGTCAGGCCAGTCTCATTGGAGAAGCGTACCTGTCCTCCCACACAATCGCTGCAAGGGGAATTTATTTAATAACAAATGAAAAAAAAAAGAAAGAAAATTCCGAATGTGCACATTAAATCAGAGTAGCTGAAATAGATGTGCTTGTACATATTTCCAATGGAAACAGAACTCTAATTTACTATGATGTTTAAGTGTTTATTTTGTAATTAAATCACAAGGAAAAAAAAAATGATGTATTGCCTGAAAATATTTTTAGAGCTTTTTCTGCCTAACGTCGTCTACTAATAATTGTTGGAAGGGGATCTCCAGCCAAGCAACTCAATATACAGTTGAAACACGTACAGTGTATAGAAAATGTTCGTTGCCAGAAGATTTTTTTTTTTTTTAAATGACGCACATACACTTGTGTCTCATCCACCCCCTGCTGTGTTATGTATCTACAGAGCATATGAAGGATAGAAACACTACTAAGAATTTATACTTCATGGGTGCCACTGCCCTGCTTCCTACATAGCAGCAGCACTCAACTTGAGCTCTTGTTCAGCTTCACCTAAGCTTTCTTCTTTCCCTTCTTCTAGCTTTCAAACTACACATTCCCACAGCAAGTATGATGCCAACTTTTAGCGGGTGTATGGCAACTGAGCCAGGAAAGAAAATGTGGGTGGCCCCTGTTCCCCGTGTATACAGAATATAATGCTGCATATACAGGGGTAGGTCCTGCATTGTATGTGATGAGGTCAGCAAAAAAGGAGTAGACATGACCAGAGAAGAGGGGTTGCTTCAGGGGGCCAGTTATCACTACTGGAATTGGGAAGCTTGTAGGACCATAACGTAAGGTAAATTGTCTTCTCTATTAGTGTTCCCCCTTTATTAAATGAGCATTAGCTCTTGCACAAGTAAGGGGGAACCCTGATTTTTTTTAGGTTATTATTATTATACAGGATTTACAGTATCTTACAAAAGTGAGTGCACCCCTCACATATTACATAGTTAGTAAGGTTGAATAAAGACACCAGTCCATCCAGTTCAACCTGAGTGAGTGTCTACAATTGCCCCTATCCCTGTACATTGCACACTCACATCGGTCCCTACCCTCAAGGCGCCCACAATCCAAGGTCCCCATTCATATACTAGGGCCAATTTTGGACAGAAGCCAATTAACCTACCTGCATGTCTTTGGAGTGTGGGAGGAAACCGGAGTATCCGGAGTAAACCCACGCAGGCACAGGGAGAACATGCAAACTCCAGGCAGGTAGTGTCATGGTTGGGATTTGAACCAGCGACCCTTCTTACTGCTAGGCGAGAGTGCTAACCACTACACCACTGTGCCGCTGTAAATACTGTATATTTGTAAATATTTTATTATATCTTTTCATGTGACAACACCGAAGAAATGACACTTTGCTACAATGTAAAGTAGTGAGTGTACAGCTTGTATAACAGTGTAAATTTGCTGTTTCTCCAAAATAACTCAATACACAGCCATTAATGTTTAAAGCGCTGACAACAAAAGTGAGTACACTCCTAAGTGAAAATGTCAAAGTTTGGCCCAATTAGCCATTATGGTGTCATGTGACTCGTTAGTGTTACAAGGTCTCAGGTGTGAATGGGGAGCAGGTGTGTTAAATTTGGTGTTATCGCTTTCACTCTCTCATACTGGTCACTGGAAGTTCAACATGGCACCTCATGGCAAATAACTCTCTGTGGAGCTAAAAAAATGAATTGTTGCTCTACATAAAGATGGCCTAGGCTATAAGAAGATTGCCAAGACCCTCAGCATAGTGGCCAAGACCATACAAATTTAACATTACAGGTTCCACTCAGAACAGGCCTCACCATGGTCGACCAAAGAAGTTGAGTGCACGTGCTCAGCGTCATATCCAGAGGTTATCTTGAAGGGAAGGGGGGATCCCAGAAGGAAGCCTCTTCTAAAGATAATGCACAAGATAGGCCGCAAATAATTTGCTGAAGACAAGCAGACTAAGGACATGGATTACTGGAACCATCTCCTGTGGTCTGATGAGACCAAGATAAACTTATTTTGTTCAGATGGTGTCAAGCGTGTGTGGTGGCAACCAGGTAAGGAGTACAAAAACAAGTGTGTCTTGCCTACAGTCAAGTATGGTGTTGTTATTGTCTGGGGCTGCATGAGTACTGCTGGCACTGAGGAGCTACAGTTCATTGAGGGAACCATGAATGCAAATGTGTACTGTGACATACTGAAGCCGCGCATGATCCCCTCCCTTCGGAGAGACCCCAAACACACCTCCATCAGCTCTGTGATGTCATCATGGAGGAGTGGAAGAGGACTCCAGTGTCAGCCTGTGAAGCTCTGGTGAACTCCATGCCCAAGAGAGTTAAGGCAGTGCTGGAAAATAATGGTGGCCACACAAAATATTGACACTTTGGGCCCAATTTGAACATTTTTACTTAGGGGTGTACTCACTTTTGTTGCCAGTGGTTTAGACATTGATGGCTGTATGTTGAGTTATTTTAAGGGGACAGCAAATGTACACTGTTATACAAGCTGTACACTCACTACTTTACATTGTAGCGAAGTGTAATTTCTTCAGTGTTGTTACATGAAAATATATAGTAAAATAGTTCAATACAGAAGAGACTTGAGGGCCCTGCTCATGGAGCTTACAATCTAAAGGGAGGGGGAGGTGGTACAAAAGGTAATAGCTGTGGGGGATGGTCTGATGGGGGTGGCCCGGGTATAGATCTTAGGTGGAAGTGGGATAGGCTTCCCTGAATAAGTGAGTTTTCAGAGATCATCTAAAGGCAGACAGGGTAGGGGGCTCACCAGACATACTGGGGGAAAGGAGTTCCAGAGGATGATAGAGGCTGTGGAGAAGTCCTGGAGGTGAGCATGGGTGGAGGTAACAAAGGAGCTAGAGAGCAGGAGGTCTTGGGAGGTGTGGAGAGGACAATTTGAATGATATCTGTAGATGAGGTTGGTGATGTAGCTGGCAGGCGATGTTGTGGGTGGCCTTGTATGTTGTGTGGTTAGTATTTATAAATGTATACAGGGGTAGTGGATGTTGACCAAGGTATAGCTATATGTAAAGACAATCACTTTAATCATGGATAAGTTTTCAGCATTGTGCACCCTTATGTACCATGTTTAGATGAAGGCCCAGGCCTCTTCAGTTCCATTTTCCACAACTCCCTGGTTTCCTGGACATGCTCAGGGAAAAATTAAGCTCCTTAGGTCACATCTAATGAAGCAGAAGCAGCTGTAATCTGCATTTTTTTGATTATTTTATATATTTTTTTGCTTAAAAAAAAAAAAAATATATATATATATATATATATATATATATTTTTTTTTTACAGGTGAATTGTTTTTTATATAAGAATTGCTATTTGATTTGCACTAAGCACTTTTAGTGGGTCTTTCGCTGAGCACATTATTCACAGTCGCTCCATTTTAATTTATTATTTTTTTAGTTTACAGCATAGCACTTCATATTTTGTATGTTTACAAAGAGTGCAATTTGTCTTTGAACATTGTTAATTTTATTTGATCCAGCTGATATAGCTGTAAGACACGCAGCCCTTCTTTAATGATTACTTAATGTTGGTTTTTGCGCAGGTGCCCTTTTATTACATTCAGCATACTAATTCACTAACTTATCTTTCGCTCCAACTACTGCAACTCCCTCCTTATTGGTCTACACAGGCTATACCCCCTTTTAGTCAATCATAAATGCTGCTGCCTTACTTGTCCACCTTGCCAACTACTTGGTGTCTACCAGCTCTCTTTGCCATTCCCTCCACTGGCTTCTGATCATCCAACAAATTAAATTTAAAATATTAACTTGAAATACCATCCCCAATTCTGCCCTAAGCTACCTCACCAACTTTGTCTCAAAATAGCAACCAAATCCTTCTCTTTGTTCCTCCCAAGACCTCATTCTCTCTAGCTTCTTCATCACCTCTTCCCATGCTCTTCTCCAGGACTTCTCCAGAGCCTCTCTCATCCTCTGGAACTCCCTACCTCAACCTGTTTGGCTATCTCCTACTCTGTCCCCCTTTAGATGAACCCTGAAAACTCTTCTCTTCAGGCAAGCCTTTCTTGCATCTAGTTAAAAAATAAATTTTAATTTCTGAATGACTACCCATACAATTAGAACACTAACTCAGACTGCACATTTAAAGAGTAAGCCCCCCTTCCCCTCTGGGTGATCTATGATTTTAACAAACTTTGTTGCAGATTCCTACTTTTTCGTAATTCTGAAGAAATTGCTGTGTGAATGTGAGTGATTTTATAATTTTCAATAAGCTGCTGCACCTGCAGGGTTCTAATGAGGAAGGTGGCAGGGTATGCATCCCTTTAGAGGTGGTTTGCCTTTGGGAGTATCTCACCAAAAATTAAATTGCTCAAAATCTTGGCTTGTATCTTAGTGCAGACATCTGAGAAAATCAGTGAGCCAATCACACAAGAAGAAAATTACATTTCGGGGGTGGGGGTGTTCCATACACTATCTGTGTACAGAACGCCTCCAGGTAGCCATATTGCAATGCATTTTACAGAAAATTACAGAGCTGCAGAATGAAAAGGAACAATCATTTTTTAATAACATTTAATTATTTAATTGCAATATGTCTTTTCTCACAATTCTATATACTATTTTTTTTTTTATTTGCTATTTTTTTCCCATGAAAATGGAGTTACCCTTTAAGAATTGGTAAGCTGCAACATATTACATTTTTGTTTGTGTTTGATACTGCTTTAATTGCTGGATTACCGGGTATTAATTTAATGAAAGCTGCAGATTAAAAAAATAAATAAACATTTAAACTGCATTTACTTGTTAAAGATTATTTGAGTGTTTAATGATCTGTTTTACATTAAATCTGGGAGAAGTTGGGGGGTATTTTTTGGCTGCCATGAGCTATTGCAAATCATCTTCCTTGAGTTGCTATGAATTTAGCTAGATAGTGTTTTATACTGTATATATCTGTTGCCAGGATAATCACAATGAAAGCCTTATAGCAGAAACCATATATTATTGGGAAAGTGTCAAACTAAAATCAGCATCTTTTTTTTTTTCTTGCAAATTGTCTCCATTAGATATTGCCAGTGCTAGGATTTTATTAAGGTCTCTTGATCAAAAATACACTTGACAGAACATATCAACAATGAAAGAAATAAGATAGTGTCTATTCTAGACATGATGAAGCTATTGTGTGCTAAGTGTAATAGTGATAACCAATACCTGTAATTTGATGAGTGTGTAATGTAATCTAGGTGGTTCAAACTGATTAAAAAAACGACACTTCAACAACAAGTAAAAGGGACAGTTTTTGTATTAAATAGTGGCCTTGACTGAACCCTCCACTTTCTTGTTGATATGCCAGTCAAATTAAAGATTTCTTAAGGTCGAAGGAAGAAACTTTCATTTGTCTTACACTACCACTATTGAAAACCTATTTAGGGACTTCCTAATTTTCTGTCTTTGAGGTATTTCAAAAATTATGGTAGCAATTTATAAAAATGGGCCCAAAAAAATCAAACCCTCACATTCATTAATTAGTAAAACAAACTTCATCCTCCCCCTGTATCTAAAAGCTTGGGGAAGCTTCTGAAAGTTAGTGGGCGGAGGCCAGGAGGTCTTGATCTGCATACTTGAGGGAATCAGGCCAATACCCAGGCAGAAGGCCTGGCAAGGTGGCTGGGTCAGCCCTGAAATATGTGGGAGCCTGGCCAGCAGGGAAGTAAGATGTGAGCTGGAGTGCTTAGGTTGCTGTTGTGTAGCCTGGGAGGAGAGCCGAAGAAGGGAAGCTGAAGAAAGGAAGAAGAAGAAGCCTAAGAGAGGAATCCCCATTACTCTTGGACATCTGGGCTTATATGGGAAGTTGGAGGGCTGTACAGAAGTCTTGCCCAGTGCAGCGGGGACCAAAGGACAGTGTGAGTACCTCAGCACACCCAGGGTCATACAAGGGGAAAGACTGCCAGAGGTAGCAAACTTTCCAAGGACAGCATTGTGCTAAATCCTGATCCCTTGTCCTGGGGAGTTCTTCAGACCTGCCAGATGGGCTGGTAGTCAAGCAGCCAGGGGGGCTGGTAGTCAAGCAGTCAGGTAGGCTGGTAGTATCTGCAAGCATTAGAACTGGGTGAAGTTGTACAGAGGAAACAAGATACTTCTGCACAGGGCTTTTTTTGTCAGATAACAGGTGAAGGAACTCCTCCCTTCCGAGTCACCCCTTGACTCCGCCACCTACCCACCTCCAAGCAACCATTCCTTTGCTTGTCCACCCCTTACCCCTTACCCAAGCATTATTTTGTGGTGCTAAGTATTTTGCATGGAATTTGTTGATAACAAGAAAGGCAGTAAAATAAATCTAGCAACAATGGACACCCCTGCAACAATAGATCCACCTTAGCAACAATTGGCTCCGAAAAGCCAGCATCAATAGACCCTCCAACAGCCAGGAACATTATACCCTAACCTCAACAGTAGATCCTTCCCAGCACTGATTGACCCCTGCAACATAAGACTAAACCCAACAACAATAGATCCTCCACCAGCAACAATAGATCCCACTGCAAAAATAGATCCCCTCCAGCAACAATAGCTTCCCCAGCAGCCAGCATCAATAGACCATCAAGCAGTCAGCAACAAAGACCCCTCCCTCAACAGTAGATCCCTCCCCACAGTGATTGACCCCCCAGTAACATAAGACCCACCCCCAGCCACAATAGATCCCCCACAAGCAACAGAAGACCTCCCCAAAAATAGATCCCCTCCAACAACAATAGATTCCCCAGCATTAATAGACCCTCCAGCACACCCCAGCATCCATTGCTATTATATACATTTAGCGCTGGAGGTGCCAAAACTGTGCTCCCCGCGTTCCAGCTGAAAAAAAGCCCTGCTTCTGCATACAGGTTGGAGCTTTGTGCTAATTCTTTAAAGGGGGCTGAGAGCTCCTGGTCACTGATCACTGATCCATAGCGACTGCGTTTATCCCAGAAGGAGTACAGTCCAGGATCCTCATATTATTATGTACATAGAGAAGGAAGTTTGTTCTCACCTGTTGTTCTTCAAGTCAAGTTGGGCATCTTATAATGCCTATACCCTATCCAGGTTGTTTCCGCAAATAAAACAACAAAAACAAGCCCATGGACTGATTTGTTGTACCTGGATGCAACTTGGAAATGTGTGTTGCCTGGTTGTGCAGGAATAGGGGAAACCAGTAACCAGCGAATCCTACAGGTGTAGCAATATACAGTATACTGTATATATATATATATATATATATATATATATATATATATATCATTACAAAGGGGTTACAGCACAGTGAGAATACACTTATAGCCAGTAAATTAACAACCTCAGGCATCCCTGCCATTTATAGTTAACAACCTGCACCATGCAGTGGAAAAAAGGAAAATGAATGCTCAGGTCCAAATAGCGCCATATATACAACAAATGATAAACTGAGTAGGTGTTACCACTTGTTTACCCTTTCCTAATTCTTACTTATAAAATGAGGATTCTTAGTTACTATATATTGCAATACAAGTATAAGCGCGGCAACTGCGATAAAGTGATTCCTCTCTGGCCAGTTCACTCTGCCTTTCCAAACATTTTTTCCTTAAAGAAGAAAAAAATGTTGGGTCTCAGGGAACCCCTGCTAAAACCAACTTATTGGGGGGGTCATTTGGAAAAATGCCCATTGTATTGGTGTTCAGTGGAAAGAATGTGCCCCTTACAGTGACGGTCAGAATGCCAACCTTACAGATAGCTAAAAAGATCCTTGATTGCTGGCTGCAAACTATGCCTAATGGCTATGACCCTGGAACTTTGCAGGTACCATTCGATGGGAGGTCAACCAGCCACAGCTCAAGGAGCTCCTAGCCTCTGTAGGAACCTTGGGGTTCCACTGAATCCTGGTGGAGAATGACTGCACTATATGATCTACACCAGCACCCAAAGAACAACGTTCTGGCTGACAATGTTCTGGCTGAGTGGCTTCATAGAAAAAGAGATCTGCATGGAGATTGCAATATTCTTGAGAATGTTCATTGGGTTGAAGGGACCTCCTCTTTCTGACAACCTTCAAATAAGTATATACTGCTAACATACTGTAAAATTCTCCAATCCGCTTAACGGTTGTGCAGTATGGGCTACACCCGTAAACTTTTGCTCCCTTCTCTTTTTTTTTCTCTGGAATTTAAAACAAGGGTAAAACCTATATATTTGACTCATATCCTGGCACCATGCTGGCATCTTTGTTAGGGTGCCGTTAATAGGTCCTAAACCCTTACTGTGATTATGCTAACGATCAGTAAGGATAGCTGGATTGCGTGTTCTAAATTGTGAACAAATGGTTATTATCCTGGAGTATCCTGGATGAAAAACACATTTTCAAAATGACACATTTGACAGCAAGAGTCACTCGCCACTGGAATGTGGACATGAGACAGTTTAAAGTGAAGATTCTATACTGGCGGCTATGTGACGTCACTCCTCAGAGCATACGACCTTGTGTTGCTAATTTTATTATTATGATGAGGACATTCCCCTTGCTGTTTTGTTCACTAATGCTTCCTTTTTTTTTGTTCAATCCTTCTTCTGTAAAAGCCAGAACATTGTTTGCTACAGTTGCGGACTGACGTCACTAACGTGTTTTGTGTTTCTTTATGGAATTCTATAGTTTTAACCTTGGTGATTTCATTCACAATATAAAAAAGTGAACTGAACTCGCGGTAAGGCAGTTCTACAGCTGTTAATGTGATGCCACTGAGCAAAATGTTTCACAAAGGTAGTCTTTTACTTTCTCTATCAATGTCTCGGTACTGAATAGCACAATAAAGAACTCAGGATTAAATTGTAGCTTGTGTCATGGACGTCACATGTGACAGTAATCAGAATGTGGCATGTGAGAGGAAGCTGGATTCAAATCAACACCATCTATATCTGCTATCACTGTTGGAAAATTGACCTACCTTTGTTGACCTGATGGCAAGTTCCGGGGCTTTCGTCCTTATCCTTTGCATTATTACTGTCCAGTTTTTAAAAGATTTAATTGTAAGAGAGCGCATCCACCCTTCCATTTATTTAAATCTCTACCCCTAAGTTATCTCTAAACTCACATAGACCTATTACAATGCGATGCTCACAATTGTACCCCTTATTTAAAGCCCAACTTCGGTCAAAAATTTTTCTCCGATGCAGTGGTGTTGTGTAACTTGTTTTGTTTAGGGGTGAACACAAAGCCTATGCTCACCCAATCCTTCAATCCTCTGGAAAATGACACTCCTCTAGGTCCAGTGGTGGACTGTTCCTGACATCTTAAAGTCCAGATCTAGTTTATGGGCGTGATGACGTCAGGAACATTCCACTGCTCAAGGCCGCTGGATTGCAAGGCACTGCAGGGACCAATCTTGTGCAGGGAGGATCAAAGGATTAGGTGAATATTTCTCTGCTCTCTAGACAAAAACGAGCTGTTAACCTGTGCAGTGCGGGAACAGCCCCACTGCATGGGGAAAAAATTGTCCAGAGTTCAGCTTCAAGGTGGTGCTACAAGTAATGCATATAGGAGCAATGTTTTTATTTGGAGGAGTGCTGCTTAGCTTGTGGTTAACTAATATTTCCAAAAGCTGCTCCAAAATGTATTTATTTTTCTGCGCTATTCACCCTTTTCTTGCTCCAGCACTGCATCCTCCTCTTCCACTCAGTATTATCGACTTTTTTATTAAATGATGGCCAGTATTCAACCCCTTATTGTGTGGAGAGACTGTCATGGACACCCAAGGATGGCTCATAATACTGCAGCACTGAAAGGCGCTTACACATTATTTTATTCGTAAGAACACTGCCAGGCAAAAATAGTAAGAACATATGATGACTACACAGCTAAAACTGTGCTATGTATGAAGGGAATTAAAAAATAGGTGTTCAAAAGGGAGCCGTTCAGAGAGTAGGGGTGAAAATCTTTGGGGAAGGGGGCTTGAAATTGCTTTAAAGACCATCTCTTGGCAAAACTCAAAGCCTAAGTTTAGTTTAAAAACAAATCTGCACAAGGGACAGTACTTATAAGCAATTGGAAGTATCCCTTGTGCTGTTTTAGTTGAAATCTTCCATCCTCTGTCCTCCCATACTCCCACAGTGATAATCTTCTAGTACTATGTAGTTAATAATGCCGCTGGACCTGTCAAAGACACTTGTCATGCGTGCCAACTATGCTTGGCCTTTCTGCACCCCCCCCAATTCACATTAGCTTTACAATAACTTCCATAAATGAATAACAATTTAAGATCAGAGAACAAGCAGATTAATTAAATATCTGCTTCCATTCATTCATAAAACACTTTTTATTGCTGGAAGCTATTGTATAGCTTCTATGAATGGAGGGAGGACTGGAAAGCAGCACCAAATGTTTACTGCTGGGAGCAGGGGGTATCATAACATTTTAACTAAGACAGCAGCCACTAGCACAAGGGACAATTCCCGGTGCTATTTCTGGATGGGAGAGACCAGCACTGTGCGTGCTCCTGATAGACTTCAATTTTAATGAACTGAAACAAGTAGGTAGGCCAGGAGTTCCATTTTCTTATTGCGAAATACTTTCTGTTCAGTAGTTTACAAAACAACAATACTACTACTACTAAAATTACTAAAACTGGAGTGCACAATCTGGTGCAGCTGTACATGGTAACCAATCATCTTATAACTTAAGCTTGTTTCGTTAAGCTTTGACAAACCTGATTGGTTTCCATTGCAGAGCTGCTCCAGATTTTGTACTCTCTAGTTTTAGTAAATCAACCCCAATGTGATCAACGAAACACATCCCTCTTCTTTACAAAAGATAGAAAAAACTTGCTTATACTGTAGAAGGGATCATTCCTCTACAACAGGGATATACAATTAGCGGACCTCCAGCTGTTGCAGAACTACAAATCCCATGAGGCATTGCAAGACTCAAGCATGACACCCAGAGTCAGGGGCATGATGGGACTTGTCGTTTTGCAACAGCTGAAGGTCCGCTAATTGCAGATCCCTGCTCTACAACATGCGCTCAAAAGATAAATGTCCTCCAAGTTGTCCACACTGTACAGTACAGGTGTCTTTCTTTCATTTGCTGCCTATTGTTTAGCTAAAAGGGCCTCCCTACTTCTCCAGGGACATCTTCCCATCATTAAAACCTAAGCTTTACTCATGAAGAGAACCAAGTAAGTATTTTTTTTTTAAAACTGCCTAGTTCCTAAACCTGAAACCTGAATAAGCTTAGGCAACCAAGGCACAATTTTTCTTTCCGATCCCTCTCTTGCTCTCCTGGAAGCCACTTGTAGACTAACTAACCCCATCATTTCACGTTGATACAGGACACCCACAGGTCAGTTGTTTGATCACCATCACTGTATGAACTTTACCCATGGCTGGATAAAATACACACTTGGTCATGGCTGCTTTAAAATGAAAATGCAACATTTCAATTAATTTGTTGGAAAGACACGTCTATGGTAACTGAAAGCAGTGTGGATTTTTCAACAAGACCTTTTCAATAATTATTTTTTAAAGTTCAGTGACAGAGTTTTATTTATTTAAATGCTTTTGTCAATAAATAAATACATGTCCACATAGTTGAACTAAACGAGATGCTGAGGTTAACCAAAGGTTGTATAGTTCACCTTTGTCAGCTGGGACGTCTTGTAGTCTGGGGTCGGTTCACCGAGGTATTAAATCACATGTGTATAATTGAGCGATAAATCATTTTACATTGCTGGCTGTACACATAATGAAGTGACTAAGAATCTTATTTTTTTACGATGGTATAGGAGACGGCAGAATACCCTCTAATCTCTGGGTTTTAAAGGTCTTTTTCATAGCCTATAAAATAATTTTTGCAACAATAACTTAGCTCACAGGGGAGTTTGTCATAGGTCAATTTTCTTAGGCTATGATATCATACTGTGGGAGGGGGTATTTCTTTGCTGGTTGTCGGGCATCACAATACATCATAACCAGGCCTCATAATGTTCAGCAGAGGTGGCAAATACCTGTAAAGTATTATAGCAATGCAGAGTTGTATGGGCTTCTCTCCTGTGCTGAAACTGCTTACTCCGATTTCACTACACACTGTGAGATTCTCACAGTGTGAATTAGAAGCTGCAGCAAGTCAGATAGAGCATCTGCCTCATTTCCTGGCTAAAGGATGTCCAGCATTATCTAGCTCTTTTCCTCTATGGCCTGACTGGCTCTGCGCCCACCTTTTATTCATTTGATTTTAGTTTTTCAACCATGGAAGATTAACATTAGGGATGGGCGAACAGTCCGGCTGGAGCATGAGTCCGGGCTAAACATTGGCCCCAAATTATCGGGGCGTTTGACCATTTGTTTGGTCTGTCGAATGACCACAATGCACTGACCACGGCACAGTGAATTGGAATCTCTGATTGGGTGAAGCAATGAAAGCTTTGCCCAATCAGGGCACAGAGCACTGTCAGAGCCATGATTGGACACTGTCATGATGACTCTATCCATGGCGCATTGCTCTTAGTCCTGCCCCACACTATAGAAGTATTCTTTTAATAGCGGTCATTTGTATTGTGATATCAGCGTGGCGAGAGATAGAACAGCGGTCTGGTCAGTGCTACTAGACAGTTAGTGGGCTATTCTGTTTCTATTGTCAGGGTATAATATCAGTTTAGTGTGAATCTAGGGATAGTTTAGTCAGTGTAAGTGTAGTGTGACCACCATTTATCTTTACATTAGTGTGAATCTAGTGATAGTTCAGTTAGTGTGAGTGTAGTGACCATTTATTTCAGTGCATTACATGCCATTTAATGCAGTATATTCCTGTGCGTTACTGCAAATTTAATACTGTATATTTCTGTGCGTTAGTGCACATTTAATGCAGTATATTTCAGATCGTTACTGCAAGTTTAACGTTGTATATTTCAGTGCATTACATGCCATTTAACGCAGTATATTACAGTGCATTACTGCAAGTTTAACTCTGTATATTTCAGTGCGTTATCTGCTGTTTAACCCAGTATATTTCAGTGCATTACTGCAAGTTTAACACTGTATATTTCAGTGTGTTACCTTCCGTTTAACGTAGTATAGTTCAGTGTGTTATTGCAAGAATAACGCCATATATTTCAGTGTGTTACATGGCATTTAACCCAGTATATTTCTGTGTGTTAGTGCACATTTAACGCTGTATATTTCAGAGCATTAGTTACCATTTAACATAGTATATTTCAGTGCGTTACCTTCTGTTAAACCCAGTATAGTTCAGTGTGTTACTGCAAATTTAACGCCATATATTTCAGTGTGCATTATTGCAAGTTTGACGCAGTATATTTCAGTGCATTAGTGCACATTTAACGCAGTATATTTCTGTGCATTACAGCGTGTTTTACGCAGTATATTGCAGTGTGTCAGTGCAGTTTTACTGCAGTATATGATATTGTATCAGTGGAGTGTGTCTGTGTAGAGAGCACTTAAATTAAAGTGCACAAAACACCACTTTCTATTGATTAAAGTGCATCCACTTACACAATTCCACATCTTTATTACATTTTGTTAATAAGCACCCCCCATCATGTCTGGGAGGACAATAAGGAGAGACACTGTGAGGGGGCCAGCAGCGTATGTATCCACAGGCAATGGTGGACGTGGTCAGTCCTCAGGCAGGGCATCATTTCCTCTGTTTAGTGATGTTGCCCTGCTATCCAGCCACAGCATGCAGAGGAGGTGGTGGACTGGTTTACTAAACCATCCTCATCCTCCATCACCCAAGCAGAGACTAGTGCACAGTCCACTGCAGCAGCCAGAGTGGCTAAACTTGCCTCCTTGTCCACAGCTATTCCTGTTATAGCCTCAGACATATTCCCTAAACAAATCAGTAACAGAACCATCAGACATTCATCTGCACCTACTCCGTTCATAGAACAACTTGCGTTCAGTGAAAAGATTCAAATTTTTTTTTTTAATGGACGAGCCGCAGATCAAGTGATGCGGAAGCCATGCTACAGCCGAAACTGTAATGCCCCATACACACAGTTGGGCATTCCGACAACAAAACCATGGACTTTTGTTTGAAGGTTATTGGCTCCAACTTGTCTTGCATACAAACGGTAACACAAATGTTGGCCAACAATTATGAATGTGGGAACGTGGTGATGTACAAGACATAAACGAGACAATAAAAAGGAAGTTCAATAGCCAGTGTGCCCACTTCGGGCTCCTTCTGCTTGGTTCCGAGCATACATGAACTTTTATTGGTAACAGTAGGGGAAATGTTTATCTCACTCTTGGTATAAGTGGAAGGATTGGTGCCTCAATGTTAATGTAAGTAGGCTGGATAAAGGCAGGTCATGCCCCGTCATTTGGAGACTGCTGCGCAATAAGGAGTGTTCAAGCTTGCAGCTATAACAACAGACTCAAGTAAAATTATCAGTGTCCCTGTGTTTCGTTTCTCTGCCTTGTTAAATCCCTTGGAGTGTTGCATCAAAGTATTTCACCTTCTAAGGCTCCATGCACACTGGGCTTAAAAAATCTATCGTTCTCTCGGGAGCAAAAAACGCTCAAATAGAGCATTTTTTGTCCAAAATTTAGACGAGTTTAGAAGAGTTTTAATTATTTTTTTTTGCCTTCAAGCTCCAATCAGAAACGCGAACCAGAAGGTTTTTTTTTTTCTGCCTCTAAACATTAAACTCAAAATATGCCTCTTAACGTCCTAATGTGCATGGACCCATAGGATGACATCAAGCTGCTTCTACAGGCAGAACACAAAACTCCTGTAGAAGCAATGTTTTTTTTTTAAGCCAGTGTGCATGGAATCTAAGGCTAAATTTAAGAAATAATCTGTGGCCAGTGGCAGGAATCAGATTCTTGCTGGGGATTTAAAACACAGCTTAAAAAGATGTGGAATTCCCTTCCACAGTCGTTGGTCTCAGCGGGGGGCATTGATAGTTTCAAGAAACTATTAGATAAGCACCTGAACGACTGCAACATACAGGGATATACAATGTAATACTGACATATAATCACACACATAGGTTGGACTTGATGGACTTTTTTCAACCTCACCTACTATGTAATTATGTGACATACAGCAGCCATCAGTGGCGGCTGTCAGATCTGTACTCCGTAAAAATCAATGGCCAGTGCAGTTGGTGTCATTTGAGTGGTGATGTGTGAAAAGAGCTTCCAACTAACCCTGGAGGCAGTCAGTGTACATCCAGGCTTGGTGCAGAGTTTTTCCTGCACACAAACTGCAGCTAATCCACCAGTTTGTACACGGCCATAGCTCAGAGTGTTGCTGCATCCAGGAGGTGGCATTTAGCCCCTCTAAACAAAGCAAACTATGCACACCCCATCGCCCATGTGAATATAACCCTAATCTGCATTATATATACATAACAGTGTGCTTGCTAAATAAATAAAAACAGTGTTCATTACAACTATAGTTGTTCTAAAGTTTATTAATGTAAAAAAAGAAAAAAAAATGCAGCGAGCTTGTTTGTGTTGTGTGGGTGTGGAAATCAGTGTATGTGAAGGCTTCCCACAAAGACCTCGTTGGTGAACCAGTGAAGCGCATACATGTCCTAACAGTTGTTATTTTCCAGGGCTGTGCTTGTATACTTGCTACAGCTGTACAAATCAGCCATTTGAATCCCCTCAGCTCAACGTTCAGCTCTGCAGAGAAACCTGCTTAGCTCTCACATCTGTAACCAATAAAGTCATTAAAAACACATAGCAGTGAGCATTCAGTGCACATGGGACAATCACGATTTATGTAATCTTTCCAATGCAAGTTAAAAAAAGCATGCCTGTAGTTATACCATATCTAAACCCAAAAAACAAAAATGTAATATATTACAGCATACCAGTCCTTAGATTTGGTGGTTGTTTGTTTTTTGTTTTTTTTGTTTGTTTTTTTAGACTAAGAACATTTTAAATACAGGTATGTATTGGCGTATAACATGCACAGGCATATAACACGCACATTCATTTTAAGAGGGAAGTTTCAGGAAAAAAACTTAAATTTTAAATAAGGAACCTTGAAGCAAAATAAGGGTCAATGCCAATCTGCAGCCTCACAAGTGCCATCAATGCAGCCTCACCATTGCCATCAATGCAGACTGATCAATGCCCATCTGCAACTTCACAAGTGCTATCAATGCAGCCTCATGAGTCCACATCAATGCAGCCTCACCATTGCCATCAATGCCCATCTGCAGCCTCACAAGTGCTATCAATGCAGCCTCACCATTGCCATCAATGCAGCCTGATCAATGCCCATCTGCAGCCTCACAAGTGCCATCAATGCAGCCTCACCATTGCCATCAATGCAGACTGATCAATGCCCATCTGCAGCTTCACAAGTGCTATCAATGCAGCCTCATCAGTCCACATCAATGCAGCCTCACCATTGCCATCAATGCCCATCTGCAGCCTCACAAGTGCTATCAATGCAGCCTCATCAGTCCACATCAATGCAGCCTCACCATTGCCATCAATGCAGCCTGATCAATGCCCATCTGCAGCCTCACAAGTGCCATCAATGCAGCCTCACCATTGCCATCAATGCAGCTGCCTCACTATTGCCATCAGTGTAGCCTGATCGATGCCCATCTGCAGCCTAGAGGTGACAGGGAGGGGGGCAGGACAAGCGCCGACAGATTACATACAGTGAGAATCTCCTATGATAGACAGAACAGTGGTCCAATGGCGGCCCAGGAGACGGGACTTCCTACTACAGAGGCTGCCAAGTAAACAGGAGATTCACAGAAAACATCTGTTGATCTTTGCCAGAAATGCAATGTCCTTGTAAGCTGAAAAAGAAACATCTTTGTTTACTATGTAAACTACTTTTTACATCAATCCACTATGTATTAGAGGTGAAGAAAGGCAGAAATGTCTTAACCGCTTTCTGCCCATGATATATGTAGCGCTGGGTCCTGAAGAGCATGCCCTATTTGTTTTGTCATTTAACCTTACCCTTGAACCACAGGTTGGTTTTGGGTTTAATTATTCTAAATTTAGACCTCAGCACCAGTCTAGCTGGACTGCCTGGTGTTCTGCCTGACCATAGGTGGCACTGTCATCATGGCAGGGTCTAGAACGTAGTCTAGTTGGGTGCATTAAGGTTATTCTCTCTCGGAACCAGCCCAGTGGGAGTGTCACTCTTGCTGTGCATTCTGGAAGAGGGTACTTAATGTGCGGATGTCACGTGTTTCGGGTGTTCCGGTCCAGAAGTGCTTTCTGGCTGATGGTCCTGGTCCTCCTGACCAGCCCCCAGGACTACCATGGCCTGGGGTGCGGATCCACCCGACTTCAAACCTCAGGGCTGGCTAGCCCGAGGTAAGGAAACTGAAGCAAGGATTCGAAGGGGTTCCGGTGCCGTCTCGGTTTGTGGAGAGGCAAAGCAAATGTGAAGGTATCCAGGGGAGGACTATTCAGGAGAAGGCCACGCAAGGGTTGGCTTCTCAATAAGAGCCTGGACAAGTTGAAAGACCCCAAGTGAATCTGGTGTCGTGTGGTATCACCGAACAGGCTGCAAGATACTGGTGCCATACGAGGGTTTTCCAAGTGTTCTATAGCAAGTCTGTGGCAGAGACTGTATCTGATTGAAGCACCCCGTTGGCTTCTAGGCCTGGTGAGAGAAGGACTATCCAGCAAGGGTGAGAATTCAGCTGTGAATGGCTATTCTCTGGATTTCCTACTGGTGAGAGACTTTTCCTATTTGAATTAGCACTAAGAGTACCTGTACTTTCCTACCTAAACCCTCTAACCCCATGTTGAGAGACTGTGTTAGTTAACTACTTTTTTCCAAATAAAAATCCCTTTAACCACTTTCAGACCGGACCAATTTGCTGGTCAAAGACCAGACCACTTTTTGCGATTCGGCACTGCGTCGCTTTAACTGACAATTGCGCTGTCATGCGACATGGCTCCCAAACAAAATTGACGTCCTTTTTTTCCCACAAATAGAGCTTTCTTTTGGTGGTATTTGATCACCCCTGCGGTTTTTATTTTTTGCGCTATAAACAGAAATAGAGCGACAATTTTGAAAAAAACGCATTATTTTTTACTTTTTGTTATAATAAATATCCCCCAAAAATATATAAAAAAACATTTTTTTCCCTCAGTTTAGGCCGATACGTATTCTTCTACATATTTTTGGTAAAAAAATCGCAATAAGCGATTATTGATTGGTTTGCGCAAAAGTTATAGCGTTTACAAAATAGGGATAGTTTTATAGCATTTTTATTAATCATTTTTTATTATTATTTTTTTACTAGTAATGGCAGCGATCAGCGATTTTTATTGTGACTGCGACATTGTGGGGGACCCATCGGCCATTTTTGACACATTTTTGGGACCATTGTCATTTATACAATAATCACTGCTATATAAATGCAGTGATTCCTGTGTAAATGACACTGGCAGTGAAGGGGTTAACCAGTGGGTGGCAGTGTAGGGGTTAAGTGTTCCTAGGGGTGTGTTACTAACGGTGGGGGGGTTGGGCTTTCATTTAGTGAACACTGATCTCTGCTCCAATCACATGGAGCAGAGATCAGCGTCACTAGTTGCTAGGCAGAATGGAGAAATGTTGTTTACAACGGCATTTCTTCATTCGGCCGCTCCGGATGAAGAAAAAAATTACTTATTTGCAAAAATGTATAAACAGAAACAAAGAAAAATATTTTTTTTCTAAATTTTCAATCTTTTTTTTGTTTGTTTACCAAAAAAATAAAAACCCAGCGGTGATTAAATACCACCAAAAGAAAGCTCAATTTGTTTCAAAAATAATGATAAAAATGTAATCTGGGGACAGTGTTGTATGACCACAATTGTCATTTAAAGTGTGACAACCCTGAAAGCTGGCAGGGGATGAAAGTACCCAGTACTGAAGTGGTTTAAGTGATACTAAATGCACGGTTTAATGTACATTATTCCTTCTCTTTCTGTATGTGGATGATGGCACTTTACTTATTTTATAAAAAAAATCGATATACAGCTGTCACGTGACCCAGCTCTTCCCTAGCCTGTCTATAGGGAAACAGTGGCAAGAGGAGTTTCTAGCCCTCTGCTTTTAGTCATATGTTCAAAATAAAAAAAATTGCCTTTGGAATACAGAGTAAAAATTCATAATATCAATAAACTGCTTTAAATTGCTATAAAAACATATATTTGAGATTAAATCTATTTTTTTTTTGGCAAAAACATGGTATTGGCATATTTCTGCCAGTCACAGGCTGTGCCACACCCCTCCAGCCTGTGTCTTAGAATAACAGGGAGGAGAAGCCACAATCAATCAAGATGTAATACCCCATCCCTGTTGTGTTTAGCTGGTTACTGGGCATGGAGGAGGGAGGGAGTGGGCTGTCATTTACCACTGTGTATATGCCCACATGTGTGACTCTATAGTCACTTGGGCTGCTCAGATGTGATAGGGAGGAAATGTTCAGGGTAGAAATATAAAAAAATAAAATAAAAATGAGGACATGTCGTAGCTGCCAACACTGCTCTGCAAAATCCCTAGCTGCAGTGGGGACATGGACAGGAGGGGGAGATAGAGAACAGCAGGCTCAACCAGGGTTTTTCAGAATAAATAAAACAAATTCCATTGAGTATGTACAACATGTAATACAGCATTTATGGATTTTTTTTAATGATGTGGGTTTAATGACCCTTTAAATCCAGACTGTTGGACAACTGTGGCTCCCTTGACAAGTGGGGAAATGGATGTAGCCACCCAAGGACACAGGTGAAGATAAGCAAATAATCTGCAGCCACCACATCAAAGGACTGGTACGATGCAATACATTTTGGGGGTTATAGATACACTTTGTGCTACAGAGAGATGTAAGTAGACATCATACTTGTTCCCCCCCCCCCCCCCCCCACCAATTCTAACATATTTATGTGTGCATTTAAGTATGTAAACCCTAAAAATGTACTTACACCATTGAGAGTATTTGAACTTATTTGTTTGATAAACGCAACAAAATACCTGTTGATCCTGCCAGAAATCATGAGACATTCCTATGCTCTGTGCCTGTGCTCTGCTTTTACCAGTTACACTGGTCCCAGGTATTTGAGAACTACAGAACAAACCCCCCAAATGTTATTGAGATGAGGAGAGGGCAAGGTGTTCCGTAACCCCAACTTCCTATCCTAGGGTGACAATACAAGTCATATATATGTGAATGTTTTTTGTTTTTTTTTTCTCAAAAATTGAGTCACTCTGTAGCCTCCCTGGCGGTATGATTATGTCAGATTTTTGCGTCTCAAAGCGGTACAATTATTTTGCATAGAAATTTGGCGTTTTATATTGTAGGCCTGTAATTATTAGCAATAACACACTTAAATCTGACCAAACAAGAGTCTAGTAGATATCCCGGGTATGATAAAGTTTGAAAAACGAAGCCAACAATTAAAATATAATAAATATAAATAATTATAAAAAATAATAATATAATAATAAAATAATAAAATTAATTTCCCCACAATTCACTACCACTCAATTCTGCAAGTGTTCTAATTTACTATCGCTGTTTTCTATCTGGTCTAAAACCACTTTTGACATAAAGGGACACTTTTTGGTTGCTATGTTTCCAGGCAGAAAGAACCGTGTACTGTTATGATTTTTCACTTTTTTGAATGGGTCCATAAACTTCAATGGATCAAAAACGTGTATTGAAAAATGCAAAACGCACCTGGAATATGCAAACTGCAACCTGCATAGGGGTGAACCAGGCCTGAAAAAGGCATTGGGCTTGTACCCAAGGGCTTTTGTTTTCATTAGAAGTGAATCTCTCCATAGAGATTTATGGGATTACAAAAGCAAGTTGATTTAGGAGCTGATTAAATGCAAGTCAGAAGGAGGTCAAATAAACATGTAGTAGATGGCATTTTGGACAAAATGTCATACGCATGTGGAGCGTACAGTGGAGCTATAGACGGTGCAAATTTCTTTCCTGCAAGCACAGGTGTTGACAGGGGAATCCCTCCCTCCAAGCCATTGAGTTCTCCCAGCGGGGGGGTAGGGGGAGCTGTCCCCACCGGGAGAAGAGAGATATTATTGCCAGCAGCTGTTATAGCCACTAGCAATAATCACTGTCTTCTCCGGTGGAGAAGACAATTGCATGCTGGTTGTACCCAAGTTGATTGATTCGCTTGGGTACATTCAGCCTGCCTATACATGGTTCAAATCTCAGCTGATTCCTGCTGAACCTCCCGAGAATTGTCTATCGCGGGCTTAACACTGCCTGCAAAACATACTCAGTACAGCATGAAGTCTTGGCATTTGCGCCGATTTTTATTGTTTTGGGCATCCAACCACTTCACCTCCGGAAGATTTTTGCGCGATACAGCACAGAGTTACTTTAACTGACAATTGCGTGATCGTGCGATGCTGTACCCAAAAAAATGTGTCCTTTTTCCCAACAAAAGGAGCTCTTTTGGTAATATTTGATCACCTCTGTGGTTTTTATTTTTTGCGCTATAAATAAAAAAAGACCTATAATTTTGAAAAAATAAATACATTTTTTTTACTTTCTGCTATAAAACACATCCAATAGAAAAATATAAAAAATTGAATTTCTTCATCAATTTATATATATTCCGCTACATATTATTGTTAAAAAAAATCCCAATAAGCGTATATTGATTGGTTTGCGCAAAAGTTATAGCATCTACAAACTATGAGATATTTTTATGGAATATTTTTTTTGTTACTGGTAATGGAGGTGATCAGAGAGTTATAGCGGGACTGTACCATTGTGGCAGACAAATTGGACTCTTGACATTTTTTTTTCAAAAGCTTAAATGTGTTCCTAGGGAGTGCTTGCTAACTGTGGGGGATGTGTTGTACTGTGGGAAAGCAGAGATCTGTGCTCCTGCTCATCAGAAACAGGATCACTACCTTCCCTTCTCACAGAACGGCGATCTGCCTCATTTACATAAGCAGATCCCCATTCTGCTTCTCTCGGGAGCAATCGGTGGGTCCCGTACATCAAGTCCACTGGACCCGCTGATTAGCTCCCGCTGTATCCAGTCACAGCGGGAGCAAGATGCAGGAGGTGCTCGTTTTTTCCGCCTTGCCGCCATATATGTACTGTATACGTTTGGCAAGTGGTTAAAGAGTGGCTTTATACTATAGAAAATCTTTATGCCATGGGAAAAAACACAAAAAAACAAGGGCAGTAGCCAATGAAGCAACTGACACATCTAATAAAACTTGGTTCGCTTGGGTTCCATTCAGATACTTTTTTTTTTAATAATTCGGTTTTATTAAGCTTTATAATTTACAAACAACACAACATTCAATACAAAAAAATAAATAAATAACAGTTATGTGTGTACTTCCTTTTATTTTTTTTCCTTGTCAAATTTGTTTATTGAAGTTTAACAAATCACAAAGATAGGTTCAAAAGCAGTGCTAGATAGTAACATGTCAAGGTGGAATAAACAACTATTGCTCCACAATTTAACTGAAAGTAACCTATTTTGCATACTCTGTTTTAGGATTAGTGGTGTAGATAACATTTTATAGTTTAGTCAATAGAGACTGGAATCTAAAATGGATAATAAAGATATACTAAAGCCTCAGATAAGTAAAAAGTTACAACTAAACTAAAATATGCATCAGAAAAGAGTGATAAGGGATTATCACTGTTATAAAGCTTCTAGGAGCTTATATCTATGATTTTATGAAATCAGGTAGAGTATACAAAAGTATTGCTATCTGAACCTAAAGGAAGAAAAAAAAAAAAAAAAAAAAAAGATAGAGAAAGGTATAATGAAAAGAAAGGTAGAAGGAAGAGAAAAGAGAGAAAAAGGAGAAGCGATAGGAAGAATCCCCGGGGCTGAGTGTGTTAATAATCATATGGCTATAGAAGAGAGTATGTGAGTATAATTATCAAGGCATCAACAGGGCTTCATCAAAATTTGATGGTAAACAGTGAGCCACCCAAGGGAGCCATATACTCTTAAAATAACTTATTTTGTCTTGAGCTATAGCCTCTATTTTGGCATGAACCATAGCTTGATTGATTCTATGCTTGGTTTAATTTAATACCAAATTGTTAGATTTCCAGGCTTTAGCTATTGTTTGTTTCCCAGCTGTAGTAATCTGTTGTAAAAGTTTGAATTGGCATGTACTTCTATTTTTAATCTTATACATAGTATCTTAATTTGACTTATACAGTATTTAAAATCAGCCAAACCACACATACCCAATTTAGGAAAAGGGGGGAAAAAAAAAATGGGACATGCGGGAAGAGTCCTCCGCACAAAGCAAAATACCTGCATCCGCTTGCTAGCTTACGCGTTAGCATGCATCTAAGTTTCATGATCTACAGTGTTTTTATATGTGTAATATATATATATATATATATATATGTATGTCCAAATGTTCGTCATGTATAAAAATATAAAAAGGGAGTGTAAGGAAATAGGGGGGAGGGGGGGGGGTTCGCCTGCTCAGAGCAAGGGGCTTCCTTTCATGAAGTGTCCAAGTGTATATACAGTGTCTTGCAAAAGTATTCACCCACTTTGGCTTTTTAACTATTTTGTTACATCAGCCTTTGGTTCAGTTTTTTAAAATCTGAATTATATGTGATGGATCAGAACACAATAGTCCAAGTTGGTGAAGTAAAATGAGAAAAATATATACATAAAACTATTTTTCAGAAATAAAAAACGTATAATTGGCATGTGCGCATGTATACACCCCCTTTGTTACGAAGCCAATAAAAAGCTCTGGTGCAACCAATTACCTTCAAAAGTCACATAATTAGTGAAATGATGTCACCTGTGTGCAATTTAAGTGCCACATGATCTGTCATTACATATGCACAGCTTTTTGAATGGCCCCAGAGGCTGTAACACCTAAGCAAGAGGCACCACTAACCAAACACTGCCATGAAGACCAAGGAACTCTCCAAACAAGTAAGGGACAATGTTGTTGAGAAGTACAAGCCAGGGTTAGGTTATAACAAAAATATCCAAATCTTTGATGATCCCTAGGAGCACCATCAAATCTATCATAACCAAATGGAAAGAACATGGCACAACAGCAAACCTGCCAAGAGACGGCCGCGCACCAAAACTCAGGGACCGCGCAAAGAGGGCATTAATCAGAGAGGCAGCACAAAGACCTAAGGTAACCCTGGAGGAGCTGAAGAGTTCCACAGCAGAGACTGGAGTATCTGTACATAGGACGACAATAAGCCGTACACTCCAAAGAGCCAAGCTTTGTGGCAGAGTGGCTAGAAGAAAGCCATTATTTTCAGCAAAAAACAAAATGGCATGTTTTGAGTTTGCGAAAAGGCATGTGGGAGACTCCCAAAATGTATGGAGGAAGGTGCTCTGGTCTGATGAGACTAAAATTTAACTTTTTGGCCATCAAAGAAAACGCTATGTTAGGCCCAAACCCAACACGTCACATCACCCAAAGAACACCATCCCCACAGTGAAACGTGGTGGTGGCAGCATTATGCTTGTGGGGATGTTTTTCAGCAGTTGGGACTGGGAAACTGGTCAGAGTTGAGGGAAAGATGGATGATGTTAAATACAGGGATTTTCTTACACCTTCCAGCAGAACAATGACCCCAAACACACGGCTAAAGCAACACGAGTGGTTTAAGGGGAAACATTTAAATGTGTTGGAATGGCCTAGTCAAAGCCCAGACCTCAATCTAAATCTGTGGTCAGACTTAAATATTGCTGTTCATAAGCGCAAACCATCCAACTTGAAGTAGCTGGAGCAGTTTTGAAAGGAGGAATGGGCAAAAATCCCAATGGTAAGATGCGGAAAGCTCATAGAGACTTATCCAAAGCGACAAAGTAGACTTTAGGGATGTGAATAGTTATGCACTTTTTCTGTTATTTTGTCCTATTTGTTGTTTGCTTCACAATAAAAAAAAATCTTCAAAGTTGTGGCCATGTTCTGTAAATTAAATAATGCAAATCCTCAAACAATCCATGTTAATTTCAGGTTGTGAGGCAACAAAACACAAAAAATGCCAAGGGGGGGTGAATACTTTTTCAAAGCACTGTATATCTAGGTGTAAAAAAAAAATGTAATCTTTTCTCTTTCTTTCTCTCTCTCTACTTAATTTGGGATGAAGTAAATTGTGTAGTTTAGCTCTCTTTCCCATTCTTTAATAAAATAGGGGGTTGGACTGTTTTAACCACTGAGAACTATCTTATACATTCAAGATAGCAAATGATTAGGCCCTGACATCTTTATGCACAATCTCAAATGTAGAGCTCAAGGGCCTTAATCGGGGTTCTAATTTTGTAGAAAAAAAAAAAAAAAAAAAGACATTTGGAGATATCTCCACTTAGCCATAGGTATACTCCCCTGGGATGACACCAACTCCATAAAGGGAGATGAGGTTCCATGTGGGGCATACCTGGCACATGTATTCCCATCCGATTCCCACAGGCCTAAAACTCCTACCTCCGCTCCCGGGGGAACCAAGGGTATCCCTCCAGTGGGGCCAATGGGGGATACACAGGGGGCATATTTACCAGTTTTACTCAGTCTTAAAATTGAATTGACTCAGTATCTACTGAAACCTCTCATGATAAACTTCTCTTTTTTCCTTTCTCCATCTTTTTTTCTTCTCGATTTGTTGTCTATCTAGCCAATATATATTTGGGCACTCCATGTGCCTACTTGTTTCAATTTTGTAACATAGTTGATACTGGTCTAAGACCGTAATATGAACACTTGAAGGATTAGGATTGGCAAAGTAACCAATTGTAAGTAATGTGCATGATATACTTATGTATCCTGTATCGGTATCCTATTGCATAACAATTGTATACCAGTTTTATATACTAAAATGGGGTTGTTGGCGCTACCTGGTATATGGACACACAGGAGGCTCCTTGTGATACGAGGTAGAGGTGACGTTGCTGGAACTGGCAGCAGAGAAGGACAAAAAACTGAAATAATTGGGTTTGTTAACAAGAAGGATATCATTCTCTGGATCTGACCCTTGGAATTGTATGGTGTGGTGCCTGAAGCTGAGAGAGCTGAGCCAGTACATCTATAAGGGAGCTGATCTACACGCATATTACCCCTGCAGGGGTGTAAATATTTGGTGAGTGGGAACCCTTGTGTGAGAGCACTCGAGTCACTTGAAGATTAGACGAGCACGAAAGTCACTTTATGAATTTTTTAATGAATGTTTTGCTGGATTTTTTTTTTGCACATCTAAAGAACTACGTTTGTGGACACTAATTCATTTTTTCCTGTTTTTATTTTTGCACATAAACTGCTGCAGACACATTACATATACATATGTATATATAATTCTTGTGTTTTACCCGATTAGTAGTTTTTAGGCCTTTTGGCCTCTGTCTTTCAGGTAATTTTTGGACTTTTTGGTAGGTTGTACAACTGCATATGAATTAATGCCTATCGCACTGTCTAAGCACGTATATGGTATATAATTTTTCCTAGAATGAGCACTTTATTGTGAATTAGTAAGCATATATATTTGGTATTGTATTATACACTATTGGAGTAAGTACATGTAAACGGTACTACACTGCACACTATTGGAGATATAGAGCTAGTGGTGCATGGCTTAGTATGCGCATATAAATGGTACTACACTATTGGATATATAGAGTTAGTGGTGTATAGTATGCGCAGTTCCCTGTTAAGCTGGAAAACTTGATGCTCAAAAGTCACAGAGGGTTCATTTATAATTCTTGTGAATTATATTTACGTTATTAAATACCTGATACTTTTGGAAATATATCATTTGATTTTTAGAAGTATACATGTTATAAAATAGGTCCTTGGATCCTTATATTGTCAGTTGAACATCCTCTATAAAAATCCGTAGCCAGACTTTTTTTTTTTTTTTTTTTTATCAGAAATATCTGGGGTATAACAATAAGATATAGGCAGGTAGCACCAACAACCCCATTTTAGTATATAAAACATTCTCTCGTAAAGACTCCAGGCAGGGAGTTTTTATTTTTAGGGGAACCTGCAACCGAGATTTGTGTGACCTAAGCACAGCTCTTTGTAAATAATAATAAATTGTATACCAGTTGGCTATGATATATATATATATATATATATATATATATACATATATACATATATACACACACACAAAATCGTTTATGATATGGCTCAAATTTTTCCCATTAGGAATGTACTAAGAAAAAAAAATTTGTTTCTTTTTTTTTTTTTCCTTTAATCTCAAAAAATGCATGGGCTGTGCTGATAGGTATTAGTTACACATTTTAAAGAGGAGTCCCAGATGACTGACAGGAGGGAGGGGGCAGAGCTGAGCCCTTCCTGTGCCAGGGGGAAGTGACGTCAAGAGCCCAGGCACTGAAGGAGGCAGACTAAGAGGGGACCCCCCTAGCCACAGGAATTTAGAGGAGAGTTAAAAAAAACTCCACTTTAAGTTCCAAATCATCATATCTCATTATATTCTTATACGACTAACACTTAATGACTTACACGTTGTTTGACTTATGCTTTGGCATCCCCCACTTATATGTAAATATGTTCATTTTTAAACAAAGCCGTTATATTCATCTGCCCTGTGTAATGGTTTTGCAGAGCAGCCCACTTCTTCCCGGGTGCCTCGCCGGCACTACTAGCTCCTCCCTCCTGCTAAATGCCCCCACAGAAAGCAGCTTGCTACAGGGCCACGTGAGCCGCTGCTGTGTCCATTCAAACATGGACCTGCAGCTCAGCCCCACCCCCTCTCCCTCCTCATTGGCTCACTGACTGACAACAGTGGGGGCCAATAGCACCCGCTGTTTGTCTCAGCCAAGCAGGAGGGAGAGTCCTGGAAAGCCGAGTCTCTCATGCAACATCGCTGGATCAAGATGGGGCTCAGGTAAGTATTAAGGGGCTGCTGCACACAGGGTTTTTTTTTTTTATTATGAATGCATAGATTGCACCAATATAAAAATCCTTCTGCCTGTAGAACCACTTTAAGAGACAATTGCTACAATTTATGGTTGTGTTTGGAGTCGAGCACTATCACTGCCTTTTGTGTTGTGTGCTAGATAGCAATTTTTTAGCTGCTTCCCAAAAACATGGGGTTCAACAATGGAGAAAAGTAGGTCACCAACCTACCTATGGTGTTTGGCAGGTGTATTTGAATTACAGCAAATCTGGAATAGAGTTTAGCCTCATCTACAGTTTTTTATTGCATAGTATGCACCGAATAAGGAATTAAACATAGCAGTGTGATAAATCATATCAAATTACAGTGCATTTAAAAGTTTTATAAAACTTTGAAGCCATTCCTTATTGGAAACAAGTGAATCATCAGAAGCCTTGCTATCAAGTTACTTCCCCAAGAAAAAAAAAAAAAAAAAAAAAAGAAGATCTAAAAAACTATCCATTTTATGACATTTTAAAGTGGAAGTAAATAACATAAAAATTACTAGCCGAAGTTGTTTCCTTTGATAAACAAAATCTTTTAGCCTAGGTTCTTACCTTCTCTCTTCTACTGGGAAGACATAATAAAAAGAAGATGCTACACAGCATTCAGCAGTGCAGATTACAGTACATGACTGTGTTGGTCTGATACAAACAAGACGTGTAAAATGTTTAATCAAGGTATATATATATATATATATATACACACACACACACAATATATATTATCATTTAAAAATATTTCCATAGTATTTCTTGCTCCTAGAAACTAGCAGAGAACAAGGCAATCTTACATCTTTCAGGCAATATGTCAAACTAATCAATTTTGTGGGGGAATGGAGGCTGGCATTCAAATGAAAGTGCTTGTAAACCCTTACATATAACCAGTGAAGTGATTAGCCTCAGATACACGGGTGAAACAAATCCTCCTGTATACGTTGCACAGGTTTATATTCAGCCCTCTATACTCTACAGCAGTGATGGCGAACCTTGGCACCCCAGATGTTTGGAACTACATTTCCCATGATGCTCTGGCACTCTGCAGTGTAGATGAGCATCATGGGAAATGTAGTTCCAAAACATCTGGGGTGTCAAGATATGCCGTCACTGCTCTACAGTCTTGCAAAATACGCATTTTACACAGAATTTCTCAGCAACAGAAAGCAGAGGGTGGGGATCTGGGGTTACACATACAGTACTGCAGAGCTAGATCTCCATGAAATCTGATAGCGGATTAGAGGGAAGGGACGCATCCTTCTCTTCACAGGCTTAGAAAAACAGAGCTTATAGTACGTGTCATCTTGATGTGTGCTGGGGGTCAGGCCATCTGCCAAAAGGCTGTGCTGTCAGCTTAATTTAGCCTCTCGGCCAAGTTGCCGTGGCACCCTGGGGTGAGTTATGGGTTCCTGGGGGGCGCATTAGAAGAATGCTTAAACATTGCCCCAGAAGGTGGATCATATGCCTGCCTTTTTTGTGGCACAAAGCCATGGGTTTTCATTTTGCTGCACTACAACCTTGGGCATCGCTGCAGGCATCCTAACAACCAATGATGTCATCGATTAATGGGGATCTTGAGCATCTGAGGATGCTCTTGTTTGCCCCTCCCTTGCTGCACTCTATTAGCACTGAGGTCACGTTAGCTGAATGAGGGAGGGGAGCGAAGGGAGAAGAAAAATGCTAAAATACTTGTCAGTAGGGCTCTGCTGCACGAATTGCCGTATATATACTGCGGCTGCCATAGCAGGCCTGTGCATCTGCTGCACGACGCGATCCCCGCCAGCCACAAGAGTAGGAATGGGGATTTGTGTGTAAACACACACAAATCCCTGTCCTGTCAGGGGAGGAGAAACAGATTGTGTGTTCCTACTAAGTAGGAACAATCTGTCCTCTCTTCCAGTCAGTCCAATCCTCTCACAGTTAAAACACACCTAGGGAACAAACACTTAACCTCTTGATCGACCCCTAGTGTTAACCCCTTCCCTGCCAGTGATTTATACAGTAATCAGTGGCTATTTTTTTTAGCTCTGAACACTGTATAAATGTCAATGGTCCCAAAAAGTGTCAAAAGGTGTCCGATTTGTCTGCCACAATATCAGCATTCCCGGTAAAAAAAATAAAATAAAATTGCCTAAAATCTATTCCCTATTTTGTAGACGCTATAACAGTTGCACAAACCACTCAATATATGCGCTTATTGCAATTTTTTTTTACCACAAATATGTAGAAGACTATATATTGGCCTAAACCGAGGAAAAATTTTGTTTAAAAAAGAAATTAGGGATATTTATTACAGCAAAAAGTAAAAAAATCGTTTTTTTTTTTCTTAAAATTGTGGCTCTTGTTTATAGCAAAAAATAAAAACCGCAGAGGTGATCAAATCACCAAAAGAAAGCTCTACTTGTGGTGGGGGGGGGGAGAAGGATGTAAATTGGGTACAGTATCGCACAACTGCACAATTGTCGGTTAAATTGACGCAGTGCCATATCACAAAATTGGCCTGGTCAGGAAGGGGTTAAAAAATTTTGGGGCTGAAGTAGTTAATCTATTAGGAGCGAGTCATGCAGATCGAGAGGAAAAATCAGGAGGTGGTTTACAACAACTTTAGGCAAGATATAAATGATATAAAGCAATTTGCCGAAACCAACCATTTGTTCTAGCAAGATAAATCCCACTTTAAAAATGATTATGTGGACAAGTATAGAGCTACCCTGAAGAAGCCGCTGAAAATGGCCCAGATTCCATTTTCCAGTAGTTGCCCCAGTCAGTGTCATGCTTTGGCTCAATAACAAATCTAGGGTTGTTCCCTTCGTTTTGGAGTATCCTACTCGGTTCCCCTCAACCCTATTCCAAAAATAAAAACAAACTGTTTAGGACTACAAACTTCCTTCTGTAGAGCTGAAGGAAAAGTATACTGTGGACTTGGCTTTGTAATAGATGCAGTTAAGCACAAAATCGTCTTTCTTTAGAGCAATTGGAGCAGCGTCCCTTCACAAAGAACCAGACAGACTGAGCTCTTCAGGACACCAACCAATGTCCCCACAGATGATTCTCTCTATAAAAAAATAAAAATAAAATAAAAAGGGGGATGGCAGCAACCCAAAATTTCCTAGGAAAGTTGGTTGTCTCCTGCCAACATCCATGTGACACCGACACCTTTCTCCTGTGATACCAGTCTAGATCTTCAGCAGACAGCCCCTCAGTCAGCTCTCTGTAGCTTCAGCATTCAGAACCCCCAGCTAGCCCAGCTGAGGCCTCACGAACAGCAAGCACATGGAAGCTCTGCCCAGAGGGCAAGCAAGCCCTCTAGGCTGGACTTCTCTGCCCTGACGCTTCAGATTGTGGGCATGGCCCTCAACATTCTCACGTGGCCCTCAACAGCCTCGAAAAACAAAGCAGAACTGCTTCTCCTGTAAGGTACCTAATGATGGAGAACCCCAACAGGTTGAGTGGCAAAAAGTAGCTTTGAGGATGGTTTGTGTGGCAGAATGTATGCCTACAGTAGCAAAGCATAAAGACTATTTCTGTGTATTCCTCTACCACTATACAAAATGGATATTCCTTGCAGTGTTGACTTATGTTTTACTACAAATTCCGCTTTAGGGCCTCTCACATGGATCAGTTTTTTCTTTCGTTTTTGGCTTACCAAAAGAAGAATTAATGACCATTAAATTCTACGGAGCTCTTCATACTGGTCAGTTGTGTTTTTAAACGTATTGCATGCTGTGGGACCTTCCCATTGAAACGAATGGAAAATAAGCACGGGAAACATGGCACAAATGCACATACATTTTTACCACATTTGCAACAAAGCAGTGTAAAAACAGCCTTAAACAGTGCAGATCCACCAGTATTTACTTTGTGTTGCAGCTTTAAACTAATGGCTCCACAGAAAGTGTTTTGCGCTATGGTAATGCACATTTTTCTGTGCGTTTCTGCAACACAGAGGCCTGACGTGGACCTTTAGCTGGTGCGGTTAACCGCCAGAATAAAAAGGCACAGGATCACATTTGAACATCTAAAAGCACCCCCCCCCAAAAAATAAAATCAAAGAAAAATAAAAAGAAAACAATACTTTAATTGTAACTATAAAAAAATAATGTTTAAAACATATTTCAAGCTATTAACAGTCTATTTACAGGACACGTCTTAGAACACACGGAAAAAAATATTAATAACACAGGAAACCAATATTTACAGCATAAAAATAAAATATCATTCATAATGATCATTCACAGAAACCATTAGTAAAAACCATGGCTTACAGGAACCTCTTTGAATTTTTTTTTTTTTTTTTTTTTAAATTGGTGCTGGGATCTCCAGTTAGAACGCTAATGCTTTTTGCATTACCACAACGTGTGGGGAAATCCTGCCTGCCAATAAAAGCGTTTGCATGAGCAGTCTACGTCTTACCGAACACGGTGCATTTTCACTGGATGGGAAACAAAATGCATTTCACTAAAACAAACACTATGGAGAAGGTGACCGGAAAAAAAAAAAAAAGACTAAAAACGGGCAGTATTTGAGGCTCTTCATTTAGCTGTGGTAATAAAGGACACTGGCATTACTGTATGCTTATTTGTGTTTTAATGTAATTAAATCTGGGGTCTGTTTCAACCAGTGACTAGTTCTGTGCCTGTTGACCACAGCAGTGAGATCTCATCTACCTACCTTGGGGTAACCCACACTCTTGCTATGCTTTCTCCATAATATATCAATGAAAAATCTAAGCAGGACAGCCCTTAACAGTTGTACAGGCCTGGAAACTCAAATCCTCCAAAAAAAAAAAAAGGAGGGAAAACTAAAAGAAAGAAGGGTAAGAAGAGCTTTTATTTTAGTAGAAGGGACTTTGCATTTTTACCCCTAGTGTACACCACATGTACAATGCACCCTCTCAACTCTTTCTCTGCCTTAAGATAAGGCGAAAAGAGCCAGGGCTATGTAGCTCCTGCATACATTGCATCAATAGCTGCCTATTGGCTGATCAGTAGCAATGAAAACCTAGAGGAAGAAGGCAGTGGTAGTGGACGGAAAGACGAGGGACAACTTTAATATGTCAGTACCGAGGTAGGGTAAATAGCAAAGTTCCTCTGCACTCCCCTGCTGGCATCATGTGCTTATTTTCACTATGGCAAGAGCAGTTCCTCCTTAAATGGGAATGTACGGTCTCTTATTTTTATGTAGTTAGGTAAAAGTTATTAGCTTTATGTAAACCATCTCATCAATAAAATTAACAGTTTATACAGGGAAACAATGATTTTAATCTGTAATTATATATTTATACGGGGTAGCCATATTTACTATACAGTGGCTGTGCATTACTTTTGCTCCCCCCCTCAATGGAAGCCTAAAGCAGACCATGAATGGAGCCAATTGTTTGATTCCTGCAACCATGGGTGTGAGGGGACCTGTCCCCACAGGGAGAACGTGGTGATTAATGTTCTAGCAGCTATAATAGCTGCTAGCAACAATCACATGTAAAATCCAACAGCCTAGTTGTACCCAAGTTGATTGATTCATCGTACATTCAGCTTGCCCACATGGGTTGAATCTCGGCCGGTTCCTACTGGACAGTGGGTTTAAACACAAAAAAATGACCCAATTCCTCCATCCACACTCCACGTGAATGGGGGAAACTTTCCTGCTGAGCCATTGTATTCTACAAGGGAGAGACTTCCCCGCTGTCAGAATACACTGATCAGTACCGCCGGCGGCTCTGATTGATCAGGAAAAACTCGACAGGGTGGTTGTACAGAAGTCAATCATTAAATCTATTTCTGTACAACTGGCCTGCCCATAAATGGATGAAAATTTGTCCAGTCCATACTGAATCAGCCGAATTTGAATCCACGTATGGCTGGCTTAAGACAGCTAGCCAGTCTTCAGAGATCCCCCGTGTGCTGTTAAACCTGATGAAATCTAGCAAAAAATGGAAACGTATAAAGGCAGTCACCCGGTTTCTGGGTTAACAAGCGAGTCGCTGACACAAAACAGGCATGCAGACAGTGAAGTCTAAAAAGGTAAACTCCAGCTAAATACTTGTTTCAAGTCAGAAACTCAGCAGGTAGTGAAATCACGCTGTGGGTGGTAATCTCAAACCTGTTCCAGTGAAAACAAGAAAGCGAGGCAGCTTCTGTACACTGTACACTCACTTTAGCTAAAGATGCCTCAGTATCTCCTTTCTCTGTTCAGACTCACTTTAATACAGGGTTTCCTCAGCAGTGTCCAATTCCCTTTCTCTCACTACTACACCACTGTGTTCAGCTGCTAGGAGCAAAAAGAAAACCTTGTGTAAAACTACAAACTGCTGAATTAAAAGCTTACACAGGGCTATAGACTCCTGTGTGAGAGTGCTGATTGATTCAGTACTGTCCATGTTTCACCACACCCAGAAAGACTTCCTTCTGCTCCCGAAGCTGAACAAAGTGGTGGGGGAGCAATTAAAAAGTAAGCATATGTTGATGGGACATAATGCAAACCTGCTGCTTTGCCCCTCACGTACTTTGTGAGATCCCCAGATATCGTTCCGCACTTGCAGCAATTTGTAGGACACAAAACAAGAGGAAAAGTGGAAGTTTGCAGAGATGTACGGACTATAGTTGTTTTTATTTTATTTTTTTTAATTCAACCAGACACATGCTTTAACTTGATGCTGTCTGTAAAGGGGCACTGCATAAACATGAATTGAGTCTCATTTCTTAAAAAGCCGCTTCATTGTTTACTGTCCTCTGCAAGTATTTGACTGGTTGGATTTGCCAAAATGTATGTTCAAACATTACATCCTTCCCCTCACCCTTCCGAAGCAGGCTTGCTGTGGTTGCACCTGCCAGCTCATATGGGACATGTCTTAAAGTGACATAGGAGCCAGTGGGAGAAGCCACGGTGAGCAAGTTACTGACCCCCTAGGAAGAATATTAAGACCCCTTTCACACTGGGGAGCTTTGCAGGCGCTACAGAGCTAAACATAGCGCCCGCAAAGCGCCCTGAAAGAGCAGGTGTGCTGCCAGGATGGTAAAAAAAAGTCCTGCTAGCAGAATCTTTGGAGCGGTGTGTATACTCCGCTCCTGCCCATTGAAGCAGCGCTTTGCAGTGGCTTTAAGAATAGCACCATTTTACCTCCAGCATCTGCACTGCCCCAGTGTGAAATGAGGTCCTAATACTTAGAGGACGGTAAGCAGTGAAGTAATAATTTTTTAGGAGACATGCAGCTGGAAAGGTTTTAAGCATAGTTGCAGTTTTCTTGCATTTATGCTTTATATTCAAGTAACCCTGAGCAGGCAGAGTCCATTTAAGAGCAGGCACCAAAACGTGCTTTTGACACCTTCATTCTGGCTTAGTGTGAAGAGGCAGAGGAATTCTGGCATGGAGATCATTGACATCTACACAAATCTGTAAAAGTATTTTTATATTGAGAATAAAGAATGAGGAGTTCTAGTAGTGCCTTCTCCCACCACAAGCTTTGACAATATACCACAACTTTTCCTCTGGGCACATAGCTGCGGGATCGTTAAGACTACAACGTACCACCTTCAGGAATTTAGAATACCACATCAGTGGAACAGAAGAGATTCCATATAAATATATACAAGCATTCCTTACAAGCACACGTTAAAACACATAACTTTGTCCGTGTTCTCTGTACATACAAACACAGCACCAGACGGTACGAATGACATAAAATGAACATTGTTGACATTTGTTCACACTGTACAAGACATCCTTAAAAAATATACATTAGTAAGACACTATATACATTAGTAAGACACTGGTAAGGTTGGATTAAAGTTATATTAAAGTCCAAGAGTCCAATATAGTCCAAATTGGTATCCCTACTTCTTTCCAGCTTGTGAAAATGGCCGAGATGAACCAAGAAATGAGAAAGGTCTCTTTATCGCTCCAGCTGCCAAGCTTCCATCTGATATGCTCCTGGTTAGACGTCTCTGTGCAGCACTGTCCTTATTTTTCAATACTGTAGAAGGCGGGAAAAAATAAAATAGTTTTTAGCATGGTTAAAATTAATTAATCCCAATGAGGATGTGATGTTACGTTTACATGTAGGTTTAAATTTCAAACGTAGACACTCCAGCAAATGTTTATTAGCCCCCTTTCACACATACGGACCGTTCGTTTTTCATCCATCTGTTGACGGATGAAAAAAGGGCATCAATGCATTTCTATGGAAAAATTAATGACAACGGATGATCATCTATTTTCATCCGTTTTCTGAATGGATAAAAGCCCTATTTTCCATCCGTTAAAAAAAAAAAAAAAAAAACGGATGTAAACTGAGGCATTGTTGCATTTGTTTTTGCATTGGTTGTTAGGAGCAACCAGTCACTGTGTGTGGGGGGGCAAGGAGAGGGGCAGGACAGAGCAGTATACACAGGGAGGGGGCAGACAGGCTCCCTTACTTGCCAATGCTGACTGTCAGCTTTTAAAAATATAATTATTGGCTTATTTTTTTCTATACTTAATAGTGCCAAGAAGTCATTTGAGCCTGCCACTAAATTAAACGTAGGGGTGGGGTCATCCAGTGACCTCAACAGATTACCCCACCCCCTTGTTTAATTTAGTGGCGGGCTCGAATGACGGCTCCTTCTCAGCACTAATAACCATCTTGAGTCAACTCCCCTCTCCATTTGAACTGACATTTCCCTGATTCTATATAAACAGTGCAGAGCCAGAGCGTTCCTCAGACATTCTTCAGCACAGAGCTAGAGAAGAGATACAATGTATCTCTCAGTTGTGATGGAATGGAAGGAATGAACTTCGGTATGTAGATGAGATGAGGGCAGCTTAACCACTTAACTACTGCCGTCATTACAAGTCGCTACTTTGATGTTAAATATGGTTATGGCAGCAGCTAGCTGCCATAATTCCAGTATTTTTTTTTTAAACGCCAGACTGTTCTCTTTCAGATAAAAGTGGTCTCTGCGGCGGATTCGACACAAAATCACTTTTAAAAATCGGGGGCAGGAGAGGCCACCCACTCCTGCTTTGGTCATCTGTGCCACTTACCGGAGTGGATCGGTTTCTCTCGCCTTACTGCCTGAATGCCGAGTGAGGGAAATATGGGCCCCCGCTCGGCTCCATAGCATTGAATGGCGTAAGCGACATCAAACGTCACTCCCGCCCAATGCTCTTGAAGGGGAATTTTTTTTTTTTTTTCCAAATGACGTTACATTTTTTATTTTTTACTGCATTTCAGTGTAAACATGAGATCTGAGGTCTTTTTGACCTCAGATCTCACATTTAAGAGGTCCTGCCATGCTTTTTTTTTCTATTACAAGGGAGGTTTACATTCCTTGTAATAGGAATAAAAGTGACCCAAATTTAAAACTAATTAAAGCGCACCGTCCTGCCTAACTCATACGCAAGTCGCGCCCGCATATGAAAATGTTCAAACCACACATGTGCAGTATCGCCTCGATCATTCGAGTGAGAGCAATAATTTTAGCCCTAGACCTCCTCTAACTCAAAACTGGTAACCTGTAGAAATTTTTAAATGTCGCCTATGGTGATTTTTAAGGGTAAAAGTTTGTCGCCATTCCACGAACTGGTGCACTTTTGAAGCATGACATGTTGGCCATCAATTTACTCAGCGTAACATTATCTTTCAGAATATAAAAAAAAGTCCTCTTATTTTTTTATTTCATTGAAAAAAAAAAAAAAAACACAACAAAAGGGTGCGCTTGCAAGACCGCTGCGCACATACGGTGTGACAAAGTATTGCAATGATCGCGATTTTATTCTCTATAGCGTTTAAAAAAATATATATAATGTTTGAGGGTACCAAGTAAATTTCTAGCAAAATTATTATTATTTTGTTTAACTTGTAAACACAGTGTCTGAAAAATATGCCCTGTCTTTAAGTGATTAAAGACTAAACCTTTTTCTGACACTTGCTGCTCACAAGTTAAAATTAGTATTTTTTTTTGCTAGAGCATTACTTAGAACCCCCATACATACATACATACATATTATGTTTGGGGGTTCTAAGTAATTCTCTAGCAAAAAAAAAATATAGTGGCTGTTGCAATTATCTTTTCTGGTATGATATTAGAGCTTCCTAGAAGTGGCTTTTCTTGTTTTTAGTAAGGTTCCTACCTTACTAAAAACAAGAAAAGCCACTTCCATGAAGCTCTAATATCATACCACAGACTCTGAAAAAAAATCCCTCTTTTCCCCCCGATCTAAGGGTACAGTGGGGAGGGGCTGAAATCACCCCTCTGAGGTCAGCAGGGGAGGTCACGTGACCACTGTGCTGGCCGCTCAGCCCCTCCCAGCGTAGCCCTTAGATCTAGGGGGGATGGTGGCTGGAGGTCACGCTACTGGCCAGAAAAGATCGGAGATGAGGTATTTAGAGGCATCGTTTTATACAAACATGTACAAAGTGTATGATGGTTTGATGGTAACATTTCTTTACCTTTACTGCCAGTTATTAATAGCAGCGGGGGAGAATGCTCACACACACATGCACAGGAGCCGACAGGCAGGGAGGGAGGGTAAGAGGAAAGCCAAGGAATGAGAGGTACATAGCCTGACCACAATAATCATGGATCAGCAGCCATGATTACCATGGTCAGTGCACTAAGGGGAATACAGGTACAAGCAGGATCAAAACAGTTTTTTTTTACAGAAGAGGACAGATTAGACAGCACAAGCACCGTGCGGTTTAACCTGCTACAGGGGGAACAGGATCTTTATAGGTAAGCTGTTATAAAAATCCTATTTTGTTTATTGTACATCATGTGACACAGAGCCTAATAACTTAATGGGATGTCCCATAGCAATGCTATTTGAGGGGAGGGAGAGACAACCCATAGGGCACCCCCATACCCGAGGGCTTATACTGCTGCCGAAGGCGATATCCTCATACCTCCTTACATACACCTGATAAAAATTTGTGAATGTACTGAAGACCAAGTTGTGGCCTTACAGATCCGAGTCATGGAGGCCTGGTGACGCACTGCCCAAGAAGCACTAACTGACCTGGTAGAGTGCACCTTAACTTGAAAAGGGGGAATCTTACCCCTTAAATCATAAGTTTGAATTATAACTTGCCGAATCCACTTAGCGACAGTGGATTTCGACGCTGCCTGTCTTCTTAGCACCCTCTGGCAGAATAAATAAGACATCAGTCTTATGAATCTGAGCAGTTGCATTTAAATAGATTTTCACTGCTCTCACCACATCAAGACAACGTAGTGACTTTTCTTCCCTGGAACGTGGTTTTGGAAAAAACGATGGCAGGACAATATCTTGGTTCAGGTGAAAACCTAAGACCCCTTTTGGCAAAAAATATGGACAAGGGCAAAACACCGCCCTGTCCTCATGACTAATCAAATATGGCTCTTTACAAGAAAGAGCAGCCAATTCCGAAACCCTCCTTGCTGAGTATATAGCAAGCAAGAACACAAGCTTTCTTGTCAGGAGGACTAAGCCCACGTACACACGGTCGGAGATTTTGGCAACCAAATGTGTCGGATTTTGTCAGTCGGATTTAGTCCGACGGATTGTGTCCGAAACTGTTGCATACACACGGTCGGACTAAGTTGTCGAAAAATCCGATCTTTCAGATGACGCAATTTCGTTACGATGGGACTATGCGTGGCACTTGGTCCGATCAAAATTCTCTACACATGATCGGATTACGTCCGACCGGCCCAGTTGGTCGGGAAATTTTTCCAACATGTTGGAAAATTGGGTCCGATGGAGATTCGGATGGAATCAGTCCAATGCATACCACACACAGTCGGATTATCTGACGACACGGTCGGATAAGACGCATTCCGGCGGATTCTCCGACCGTGTGTACGCGGCATAAGGGAATATGCTTTATAGGTTCAAATGGCTGTTTTTGTAACACTAACAAAACGAAATTCAAGTCCCAAGGGCTCAAAGGTGATTTAACTGGCGGATTAATCCGCATCGCCCCTTGCATGAAACCCCAGGCTTAAGAATGCGTAGCAAGCGGTCTTTGGAATAAGATCAATACGGCTGAGACTTAGCCTTAAAGCAGGCGTTCCGCCGTTTTTTTTTTTTTAAGTCAGCAGCTTACTTACCCGCCCAGCGTGTCCGCGATGTCGGCATCCGAAGCCAATCTCTCGATAGTCTCTCGGGTGCTGCCGCCGCCATCTTGGGTATGGGAATCAGGAAGTGGAGCCTTGCGGCTTCATTTCCCAGTTCCCTACTGCGCATGTGCGAGTCGCGCTGCGCAATAAGGATGGTCCCTGCTGTCTCTGGGATCCATGTGTTTCCCACCAGACAGCAGGGGACCCGCAGGTAGTGGTGTAAATATCCACAGATTCTGTGGATATCTATGCCGGAAGTGGGTGCAAATACCTGTACTGTACAGGTATCTGCACCCCCCTCCCCCTGAAAGGCACCAATTGTGGTGCCGGAGGGGGGGAGGGTTCCAATGAGCGGAAGTTCCACTTTAGGGTGGAGCTCCGCTTTAATAGTACTCAAGGCCAATTTCAGCTCTACATCCAATTGTAGAAAGTCAAGAATTCTGCCTATATCTGAGGGTGCCAACCGTTGGATTCACACCAGAAAACATAAGCCTTCCCGACTCTATAATATATAGCTCTGGACGCTGGCTTCCTTGCATTAATCAAAGTAAAGATAACTGACCCAGAAAGCCCACGTTTCTTCAGATTGTGGGTTTCGAATGGAACTGGGCATAGGGGACCTCTTCAAATGAAGCCACCATTTTTCCTAACCTCATGCAAAGGCAAATTGAGGGATTTCTTTTTGACCTGACCACCCGCACCAGCTCTCGTATGGCGCTGATCTTTGCTGGAGGCAAGAACACCTTTTTCTGGGCTGTGTATATGATCAGGCCCAAATACTCCAGCTTTCTTAGCCCCAGGTCTTCTTTTGTGCCTGGGCCTGACCCAGAGGTTTTCCTCTAGAGTCTGACGGCGGAGGCTGTTGCCACTGCCTAGAGGCGGATGCCCCTGGCGCAGGAGAAAAAAAATCTGCTTAAATGAAGGACGTTTATACTTTCTTTTGACTGGCAAAAGAGTACTCTTCCTGTAGAAAATCATTTGGATGTATTTATCGCCAAATAGTCGCTCCCCATGAAAGGGGAAACTAGTCAGAAGCTTTTTGCAAGGTGCTTCGGCCCACCAATTTTTTAACCAAAGGGTCCTACGCATGTGCACTAGCACAAGGCGGGGCACCTGGTGAATAGAGTCCTTCACAGCGTCTATGCCAAAACATAATGCCTTTGGTAGTTCAGCCAACTCATGGGCCTGTTGTGCAGGGAGCGCTTTAAGAGCCTCTGTGAACTGGTCCTTTAGGGACTGACAGAAGCCTGTTGTTGCGACTGCAGGCTGAGTAACAGAGAGGCGATTCAGTTCGCATTGTGCGCTATACAAGTATTTCATTCATTCAGCAACAGCTCCTACCAAGGAAAAAAAGGATTTTAACAGGAATTCCAACTTTTTATCTGTTGGATCTTTAAGAATTTGTGCTTTGTCTACTGGACAAAATAAACTTTTATTCACACTGGAAATTGCAGCAAAAACTGCTGGAACCTTCAACTTTTTAGTGAATTTCTTTTCCATGGGATAGAGAACTGAGAATCTCTTCGGAGGGAGAAAATGCTTATCCGGGTGATCCCATTCAGCATAAAGGTTTTAAAGAATCCAAGGAAGAAACCAAACTTTCAGCTAACTGTTAGCTGTCAGAAGTAGCATGAAAGTGGAACAAGTGTGTGTTAGGCTCCCTAATCTGCAGGATATATACAAACTTGCTTAGTAGAGGCTGTTTATACATAAAATCAAAACTGCTGCTGTACCCCCACTTAGTTCCATCAGAAGAGGAAATGACACTGTTTAATAAGAACCCCCACTGACTGCTGGGACCACACATTCTGTTATAGCCAGGGCACAGAGCTTCTGAGAAGCAACATACCAAGGTATGTGCAATTTACTCCCTCTAGTGGAGATCTAAAGGCATACAATGTTTAATATATGGAAGAAAAGGCATAAATGAACTTTTTTTTTACAGTTCCTAGGTTTCACCCCTTACCTTATCCTAGCTGCAGAATACTGCTGAAACAGACAGATCCAAACTTCACCCATCACGGTGGGCTGCTTTAGTAAACCTTCAAAGACCGGGTCCCTTAAGGATTCCACTCCTTTGGACCTGTATAGCACCCTTCAGGAGCAACTTTCAGTAATGTAGCAAGACCAAAGAGAGTCCTGGTTCCTGGGGTCCAGCCCTCAAAGAGAAGCGTTACAGGCAAAACCTTGGTCTTCTATGCGAGGACCGGGTACTATCCTGTGGCTTCAGAGGCTTGGATGGATCCGGCTGTGGAGGTTATTTAAATCCAGCATGGATCCCTCCAGGAGTTCCCCAGAGCACATCTTCACTCATGACCAACACCTAAGACACTAGCAAAAAAAACTGAGATACTCCTGGAAGGAGGAGGGGTCATATAGGTGAATGAACTTCCTGTAATGGGTACACCAGTATCCAATCACCTGAAGGTGGCCCATAACCTGTTATTGCTTAGGCTTTGTGTCCCATGATGTACAAGAAAAGAACATCTGTAGGTTACTACAAAGGCTGCTTGAAACTATTTTGGATACGGAGATATGATTCGTTGCTATGGGCGACTGTTCGAGACACATCTTTCAGATATTGATGTTTATCAGTCTCACAAATCAAAACACAAACGCAAGCTTCATCCGTGCATTTATGTACAATAGCAAACAAGATAAATTCAATGAGAGATAGTGCTGAAAAGTAAACTACACCATTGAGCTATATGCCATAGCAGTCGGAATAAAAATCAGACACCCACACCTTTGAAACAGACATTTCTGCCAATTCAGAGCAGGATATATCACACTTTGAAAATATTTTAGATGACTGATTACAGTAACAAACCATTACGCTGATAACCTGGAAATGTCAGCCTTTCACACAGTGAAAAGCGAACAGGTAATGTCATAATCTATCATTGCATGCTCACCTGCTGTCTTTTTCACTCGCATGGCTTTACAGGCAAAGGTGTTGTCCTGGCGCACGCGTTTAGGAATAGGAAGTGTTATGTTGTCCTCTTTCACAGCACTGCCTGCTGCAAGACTTATAAATCATAATAGAAACAAAGATTTAGTTTTTGTGAACAAAATAGGGAGAACTTGTCTTTATTCATTTATGCAACTGATCACCCAGTTGTTAGTTACCCTCCCAAATGCATGCTAAAGCCCCCAAAAAAATCCCTCCCGGTGAGGTTGCAAGGGTGAGGTGCGGGGGGAGCCATACAACCAGGAGAAGACAGTAATTAATTCAATATCATACATTATAAATCAATAATTGTGCTTACCAGAAAAATAAGCAATTTGAGCGTTTGTAAATAATAAATGGATCCCGTCAAAAGATATCCTCCTTTTAAGTGGGTCAGATTTCCATCTCCCAATAATGCCCTCCAGATATTGATATGCCTCGTGGAGCTCAGTAATACCCGAAAAAGAAAGGGGCTAACATGGCATGATATCGTTTGAACAATTTATTAAAAAAAGATAAGGTAGCACACTTACATGTGGATGAATAAAATACAGCATATACGAACAATAATAAGAAACCGGCCGGTAAAACAGGAGCCCGTCCTCCTCTCAAACAGCGTGGTGGCGTCACTACGTGCCCTCCCAGACGCGTTTCGTCACACCTGACGTTGTCAATGGGGAACACCATTGACAACGTCAGGTGTGACGAAACGCGTCTGGGAGGGCACGTAGTGACGCCACCACGCTGTTTGAGAGGAGGACGGGCTCCTGTTTTACCGGCCGGTTTCTTATTATTGTTCGTATATGCTGTATTTTATTCATCCACATGTAAGTGTGCTACCTTATCTTTTTTTAATAAATTGTTCAAACGATATCATGCCATGTTAGCCCCTTTCTTTTTCGGGTATTACTGAGCTCCACGAGGCATATCAATATCTGGAGGGCATTATTGGGAGATGGAAATCTGACCCACTTAAAAGGAGGATATCTTTTGACGGGATCCATTTATTATTTACAAACGCTCAAATTGCTTATTTTTCTGGTAAGCACATTCATTGTATGGTGACGGGCACTTTTAAGAGTTTTTGGATCGTGTTTAAATCACCGCGGTGTCACCGACTCTTATTTGGATTCACACATGAACTTTCTTTGAATGGACTTTGATTTATATTATTTTTTATATTGTTTTTTCACTTTACATATTGCTTTGTTTTTTATGCACTTAAGGTGTTTTTTTCATTGTGATAATTATTTAAAGTTAATATCTATTTATTTTGATATTACTTTTAGACATTTTTTATTATAGGGTTGGCGCAGTTTTTTATTTCTGCATATTTGTTTGGTGTTACATCACATCTATTGCTGCTGCCTGTTTCACATTTTATTTGCTTTCATGTTTCTTTCCTAGCGCGGAATAATTTTTTCCATAAATCAATAATTGTATGTAATCAATTAACTCGGTGCATTCAGCCTGCCCTTACATGGCCGAGATTCGAACAGTCTATGGCCCGCCTAAGCTTCAGTTTAGTAGCAAAAAAAAAGCTGAAAAAACACAAGACAAAGGGTAGGGATCTCTGTGTCCTGTGATGTACTCAAAAATTAAATAAACCCCCATCATGAAAACCCTTAACCAGACTTTTCATGCTATTAAGTGACAAATCTAAATTTGTGCTCCTGCATTGTCACCTTGGTATATGCATTACAAGGGGCCATGCCAGTGCAATTTTTGGGAGGCATGGTCCACCATTTTCACCATCAGAAAATGATCTGCAGCCAATGTGCATGTAGACAGGAAGTGATACAAAGAGGCTGCATTGCAGCACTGAGATGCAAAAACAAAAAACAAAAATGTATTTTAGGGGGAAAAAAAAGACCAAGGCTTATGAAATATCACTTTAGCATACGAAAGTTTAAGTTCACATCTACTTTAAAGCAAACAATCGTGTTCCTTATGATTTGACCAAATGCCAAACCGTGAACAAAATAACACTATTTGTGCTGCAACGTTTCATATACAAGTTCAGTGAAAAAAAGGTGAGGGCGATTATAACTGTGAAACCAAGAGGGAATCTGTCTCTGTATAAAGTTGGAGGATTTTTGTTCTTCATTATAAGGAATAAGCTTGACGCGTAAAACCAAGTGTGTCGGAACCTTTCCTGTTTAGTGTATTGAAGTGAAATGCTGTAAAGGTTGCCTTTAAGGGAAAGATTTGTAAAACCTGCCCTCTGGAAAACCCAATGTTAAATTAAGAAAAGCAGAAATAGGGAAGGAAGAGAAACAATAGACCGAGGGATACAACTGCAATAACCTGGTATTTATATAATACTGTAAGATTTTCATAGAAATGTCATTCGGAGAGCCAACCTCTAATTCATTCCAGACAGGAGATCTTATGGCACGAAGTGCACAATCTTACCTTAATAGCTTTCTCTTTCTTTCAGCAGCTGAAGTCATTGCCATGTAGGATGGCTTCTCACTCAGCTTTCCTGGATTTCTGCTCAGCAGAGATGGGAGTCCAAGCCTGTGAGAACAGGGATTAACGGCTTTGGTAAATGTTTGCCTTTGACAATATGACAGTCAGCCTTACAATGCATATAGTTCTGCGCGTTTAGCATGGAGAACAAACGTCAGAAACGGTGGAACTAAATACTGCTGGGAGGAGGATGTGAAAAGGAGTCCTGTACAAATATAAAGTTCTAATGAATCCATTTCGAGCACTACTTAGTAACATGCAAAAAGCACTGGTGTGCAGTAACAAGATCTGCATTCCATAGCTGGACTATTGTCTAAAGAGAACCTGTCACTAAGTAAAGGCTGCCCTTTGGGCATCACATAATTTGAAGAGAAGAATACCAAAGCTGCTGAAACTGGGAAAGAAAGCAATTTCATTCAAGTCTGTAACCTCAGTAAAACTTGGGTTTAGTTTACCCCAGGGATCTAGGAGCCCCTTTACAGTGCAATGCTGCAAATCTGCATTATTCACACGATTCTGAGCCATGTGACGCATCTCCAGATCCCCTGCAGGTATTGTAATTGGTGAAGAGTGTGACTAAAAAACTTTGTAAATGTTCCTGCTGAAACCTTAAGGTATTCTTGATTCAGCTACCCATGCTACAGGACAATCACCCTTAGACCATTCCAATGCCTGGTTGTTCTCCCCAGTTAAGGTACTGCCTGAGTGGATAGTGTGGCATGTAGTCAATGCAGATAAATATATTACTGAACAGTGACTATAGGCAACACTATATCTGTCCTCCCAGCAATGGTCTTCATAGTTCGTAAGGTTAAATAAAGACACCAATCCATCCAGTTCAACCTGAGTGTCTACAATTGTCCCTCTCATCGGTCCCTACCCTTAAGGAGCCACAATCCAAGGCCCCCATTCATATATTAGGGCCAATTTTGGACAGAAGCCAATTAACCTAGCAGCATGTCTTTGGCTAGTGGGAGGAAACCGGAGTACCTGGAGGAAACCCACGCAGGCACAGGGAGAACATGCAAACTCCAGGCAGGTAGTGTCCTGGTTGGGATTTGAACCAGCGACCCTTCTTACTGCTAGGTGAGAGTGCTAACCACTACACCACTGTGCCGCCACCTTGCCGCCTCTTGTGTACGCACGTGCTAACAAATGTTAAATGCAGAATGACAGAAAGTAGAGCTCAGCGGTTTACAACTTCTCTCTGTGTTCAGTCATAAAGTGGGGAAGAGATGTGTTATTGAGCTGCAGCAGAAGAAAAATAAGTATTCTAACCTGCCAAACAAGGCTGTGCTGTGTGGAGGAGTTGTGTAAACCTCAGGACTAGATGGACAGCAATAAAAAACATGACAGGTAAGACAGCTTCCATATAGGATACTATAGCGCTTGCTACCAAGATGTTTCCTAAAAGCACAATCACCATAGCTATCATACTCATCCTCGACCTCATCTGGAAACAGATTTCTGACTTACTTGGAACAAAATAGGTGCATATCAAGCCGCCTGATACCTTACTGACAATGTTCCAGCAAGGATAAGGGTGCTAGAACTTTCAGGGAAGAAAAAAAAAGCAGTGTAAAAATTGGTGGCTTCTGTATTTCTTCTATATTTATATAAACACATTGGAGGTGCTAAAGTGGTGTGACCCCCAACGTTAAGCCAGCCATAGATGGAGCAATTTTCTTTCCTGCAACCACGGTCAGTGTTGAGTGTGTTCTTCTGGCGGGGGAAGCTGTGCCTGCCAGGAGAACAGCGATTACTAGCAGCCATAACAAGCGCTAGTGATAATCGCATGCAATATCCGTCAGGCTGGTTGTACCCAAGTTGATTAACTTAGGTACATTCAGTCTGCCCATAAATGGTTTGAATCATCTATGGATGACTATGTTGACACTCAAGATTCTCAACTAAAGTCTATTTACCAGTAATCTGTTTCCATACATTCGAGTAGTATGGGTCTAATTTATTACCTCTGGAACATGCTGGAAGGTGGATGTAGGCCTGTGCCACTGGCACTTGGATTCAGGTCAGTGTTGCCATGAGAAAGAATGACTGTGGAGTCCATGTCTTGCTCAGAATCTATCTTCATCTGGAAGGTGAAACCCCTGTTTTGGTTGCCTTTTTCATGAGCCATGAAAGTAGAAGCACTTTCCCGAGTGTCTTCAATGCCAGAGATTGTATTGTCATCCTTGCTGATAATGATGGTTTTGTTGGAACTTTCTGGGGTGTAAACAATAGGTAGGAGCTCTGCACAGATAGAATCGTCATGCTGATTTTGATTGGTAAATTGAGCTGCTGCCTGAGGAGACTCCATTAATTTCCTCCTGGTCTTTTTGCGAGGAAGTTCTTCTTCTAGCCTTGGAGGAACATTTTCTTTTAAACCTATCAAATGAGCATGCAAAAAGTGTCTTAGTTTGAAGAAATGGCATTTTCTTTTTCATAGCATGGACAATGTCAAGAACCAAGATCAAGAATCCGTTTTAAGATGACTTCTCTCTCCCCTTTTAAACTTGAACAAATTTAAGGAAAAACAAAAAACCCATGGGAAAAATATTAGTTTCCCTCCTTTTTAGATTGCCTGCAAATGGTTGGGTAGCTTCTATACATGGGAAACGTTCTGTGAAGCGCAATCTGTGAAACGTATTTTGACACATGTAAATATCAGAAAACTCTGCAATCACATAGGTTACATCTATTAGTGGGCTGGTTTGGCACCCCAATAGAAAGTCAAGTGTTAGAATCTAAAAGGTATTACGGACCATAAAAATGTTCTTTAGGCTAAATAGGCACAAAAAAAAAAAGCCATTATAGCTTTTGGATTTGGAATGGCATTTACAACAAGCTCATATACAGTGATGGAAAAAAGTATCTGATCCCTCTGCTGATTTGGTACATTTGCCCACTGACAAAGAAATTAGTCTATAATTTTAACGGTAGGTTTATTTTAACAGTGAGCGACAAAAAAAAAAAAAAAAAAAAATCCAGAAAAACTAATTTAAAAAAAGTTATAAATTGATTTGCATTTTTAAATGAGTGAAATACCACACGTTAATCGACCCCTTCGCAAAACATGACTTGGTACTTGGTAGCATAACCCTTGTTGGCAATCAGAGGTCAGACGTTTCTTGTAGTCGGCCACCAGGTTTGCACATGTCTCAGGAGGGATTTTGTCCCACTTTTTTTGCAGATCCTCTTCAAATCATTGAGGTTTTGAGGCTGACGTTTGGTAACTCGAACTTCAGCTCCCACCACATATTTTCTATGGGATCAAGGTCTGTAGATTGGCTAGGCCACTCCAAGACCTTAATATCCCTCTTGTGCCACTCCTTTGTTGTCTTGGCCTTGTTTTTGGGTCACTGTCATGCTGGAATATCCATCCACAACCCATTTTCAATGTCCTGGCTGAGGGAAGGAGGTTCTCACCCAAGATTTGACAGTACATGACTCCGTCCAGCCTTCCTTTGACGCGGTGAAGTTTTCCTGCCCCCTTAACAGAAAAACGTCTCCAAAGCATAACGTTCCACCTCCACGGTGGGGATGGCGTTCTTGGGGTCATAGACAGCATTCCTCCAAACACAGTGTGTTGTGTTGATGCCAAAGAGCTTGATTTTGGTCTTATCTGACCACAATACTTTCACCCAGTCCTCTGAATCATTCAGATTTTAATTAGCAAACTTCAGATGGGCCAGTACATGTGCTTTCTCAAGTAGGGGGACCTTGTGGGCGCTGCGGGATTTCAGTTCTTTATGGCGTAGTGTATTACCAATTGTTTTCTTGGTGACTATGGTCCCAGCTGCCTTGAGATCATTGACAAGATTCTCCCATGTAGTTCTGGGCCGATTACTCACCGTTCTCATGATCATTGAAACTCCACGAGGTGAGATCTTGCATGGAGCCCCAAACCAAGGGAGAGTGACAGTTCCTTCCTTTTGCAAATAATAGCACCAACTGCAGTCACCTTCTCACCAAGCTGCTTGGCGATGGTCTTGTAGCCCATTCCAGCCTTGTGTAGGTCTACAATCTTGTCCCCGACATCCTTGGACAGCTCTTTGGTCTTGGTCATGGTGGAGAGAGATTGAAATCTGATGGATTGCTTCTGTGGACAGGTGTCTCTTATACAGGTAACAAGCTGAGATTAGGAGCACTCCCTTTAAGAGTGCTCCTAATCTCAGATCGTTACCTGTATAGAAGACACCTGAGAGCCAGAAATCTTGCAGATTGATAGGGGGATCAAATACTTATTTCACTCACTAAAATGCAAATCAATTTAACTTTTTTCTGGATATTTATTGTTACTCTGCCTCTCACTGTTAAAATATACCTACCATTAAAATTATAGACTAATCATTTGTCAGTGGGCAAACATACAAAATCAGCAGGGGATCAAATACTTTTTTGCCCCTTACAGTAGATGTGATAGTAAGGCACCCACACACTTTTGGTCATATAGTGTATAGTAAAATCTGCATTTGAAATATGCAATCAAAATAAACTGCAAGTTTGGTATTGCACTATTAAGTAGCCATTCTATTTCAAAATACAACCTAAAATACTCATCGATTTTAGAAATGTCTATTCTGTCGTAAAACAAAATAGAGCCTAAAAGATGTACTCTCTTTGTTGTGCAAAGACAAAAACATAAACATTTTTTTCAAATGCATCCACTTACAAAAGAGTTGAATGCAACTTCTATGCCAACACTAATTTAATAACAAAAGCTGTTAATCACCAAGCATCACATGCCAGGTATTACTCATAGATGCAGCAAATCTTTACAACAAAGCAGCAGAGCTGCCTTGAGTAACTATGGCTACCTATCTGTAATGTCATGAGGGAGCAGTGTGGGTGAATTTCAAACTCTTGGTCTCTGTGGTAACCTACATTTGTGCAACTAGATAAAGATTAGGGCCATAAACATATATTTGTGAATGTTGTCAATGTAAATTAGGTACCAATGAAATGATTCAATTTGTCAAAGTTTAATGATCAAATGCACAAGCAGCCAACGTATGTTCGTCTTGTGGTGTTATTTGTTTTAGAAATTACAGATCAGTGACTTTTGTGAGCAAATCACATATTAACCAAGATTAACACTTCCACTTATTCACAAGAGAAGCCAGATACTTTATACAGCAGTCCAGTATTCTATAACTCAAGGGCAGTATGTTCCAGGATATCCAAGTAAGCAAGCACACATTTTATGTATAGAGTGTATACAGTATATGACCCACTCATCACCACGGCAGAGACACGGTCACTTTACTCTGCATAGGAAAGGAAACATTGTTTCTTTAATTTAACCACTTCAGCCCCAGGTCATACTTTGCAATATGGTACTGTGTTACTTTGACAATTGCGCGGTCGTGCGATGCTATACACAGATAAAATTGAGGCGCACGCTTCCCCCCGACACCCTCAAATAGAGCTTTCTTTCGGTGGTATTTGATCAGCTCTGCATTTTTTTTGCACTGGGGGGGGATATATATATATATATATATATATATATATATATATATATTTTTCACTTTGTGCTTTAACCACTTAAAGCAGTAGTAAACCCGCAATTTTTTTTTCCTTTTTAACACCTGCAAAGCAAAAGGCATAATGAGCTAGTATGCACCGCATACTAGCTCATTATGAAATGCTTACCTTAGAACGAGGCCCCAACATCTGGCCCGATCCACGCCGAGGGAGCTGACATGCTCCCTCGCCGTTTCTTCCGGGTATCACGGCTCCGGCGCGGTGAGTGGCCGGAGCCGCGATATCGTCACTCCCGCGCATGCGATTTCATTCCGGCCGGTCGGCCACTGCCGGATTTTCAGGCCAAGAATCCCCTTGTGCGCATGCGCCGCTGCAGTCAGCGGCGCATACCGAGGGGAATATCTCCTAAACCGTACAGGTTTAGGAGATTTTTTTTACCTACAGGTAAGCCTTATTATAGGCTTTCCTGTAGGTAAAAGTTAAAAAAATGAGTATTCAACCATTTTAAGCCCCGGACCACTTTGCAGCCAAAGGACCAGGACCCTTTTTGCGATTCGGCACTGCGTCGCTTTAACTGACAATTGCCCAGTCGTGCGACGTGGCTCCCAAAGAAAATTTGCGTACTTTTTTTTCCCCACAAATAAAGCTTTCTTCTGGTGGTATTTGATCACCCCTGTGGATTTTATTTTTTGCGCTATAAACAAAAATAGAGCGACAATTTTGAAAAAAATGCAATATTTTTTCACTTTTTGCTATAATAAATATCCCCCAAAAATATATGAAAATATAATTTTTTTTCCTCAGTTTAGGTCGATGCGTATTATTCTACATATTTTTGGCAAAAAAAAAAAAACGCGATTATTGATTGGTTTGCGCAAAAGTTAGAGAGTTTACAAAACAGGGGATAGTTTTATAGCATTTTTACAAAAAATTTTTTTATTAGTAATGGCGGCGATCAGCAATTTTTATTGTGGCCACACAGGTGATCAATTTAACCAATCACAGGGATCAACACAATGAATAGCATGAATTGAAGTGATTCACGATTAACAATTGTCATGTGATCTGCTGTGATTAGTCACAGTGATCACTTGGTACAGGAAGCGGGCCAGTACACTGCCCTGTCATCCGCCGTGCCCAGAGGCCATCAGGCCTGCACATGGCACGTTCTGGGGAAGACGAAATCCACGAGGACAATAGGGCTCCCACTCGGGCATCATTTTACAATGGCCTGAGCTGGAAGAAGTTAAGCACAAAGAGGGAAGCCGATTGCTCAGCGCATACCACAACCAGACAGCAGAGGAATATTTTGGAACGGTTTCAGAACAGGGCATTAAAAAAATAAAATAGAGAATATCCTAATTCGGATGGAATGCAGACACCACCTCAGCTTCATGAGGAGCTCATAGAGCTTTCCCAGTGAATGGCTGTGAGATGGGGTGGGGGGGGGGGGGCGCATGTAAAGGACAATTCGATCATTGGAGGAGAGCAGGATAAAAGGTTCCCCAGCACAGATCGAGAAAAAACCACGCCGTGCTTTCATATGCCTAGTGTGGCCAATTTTTGATAAGAGAGCAGAGGTACTGGGAAGAACACAGGGTATTTCACACAAAAGAAGCAATACAAAGAGAACAGGATACTATTTCTTACAAGTACATGGTACAGCAGGCACATATCGGGAATGTTGGGATTACATATTCCTTAAGGAGACAGTTACACACAGGGCCAATCATACGCAGGTAATTGCTGCATAAGTGATTACAAGCGAAAAGCAGCAAATAGCTGTGGGCGAGGTCAGGCTCCTATTGCTTTTAATGGGGCCTCCCATCTGCATGTATGTGCATTGATTCCTGTTGAGTCTCCCGACAAGTAAATCGTAAACAATCCCATTTGCTGTAATTGGGGACTTAAAGCCCACCAACACCCCCCCCCCCCCCACAGTGCTCTGCGTTATGGCAGCTCAGATCATTTTAATGGGCTGCCAACACACTAGACACTGACGTGCACCATTTTGTGTTGCGCAAGAACATTGCGCTGTATTACGGACACTTCTCAGTGTGCTGGGTGTCACTGAAAATGAATAGGTATAGGCTGGCAATTTATTTTGCTTTAGGAGATCAGTGTATTTACAGGTTGCCACATGCTTAAGACCCACAATAGCAATAGGATGTATATGGGGGGTTCTTCACTGCTTACACAAACTTTTTACATTTTTTTTATCTTAATGCATTCTATGCATTAAGATAAACCTGTGTGCAGCAGCCCCCCTCAGCCCCCTATTACTTACCTGAGCCCTATTTTGATCCAGTGATGTTGCATGAGAGACTCGGCTGGCTGGGACTCTCCCTCATTGGCTGAGGCAGCAATGAAGTGCCATTGGCTACCAGTTGCTGCTAATCAAAGTCAGTGAGCCAATGAGGGGAGAGAGGGGGTGAGGCCATGACTTTCTCTTAATGGACACAGGGAGCTGTGGCTTGGGTGCCCCCATAGCAAGCTGCTTGCTGTGGGGGCACTCAACGGGGGAGGGGGGGGGCAGAAGCAACAAAACACGAGAAGAGGAGGATCTGGGCTGCTCTGTGCAAAACCACTACACAGAGTGGGTAAGTATAACCCGTTTTTTTTTTGTTAAAAATAACAGACTTTAGCATCACTTTAACCGCTTCGATACCGGGCACTTTTAGATGTTCCTGCCCAGGTCAATTTCCAGCTTTCAGTACTGTCACACTTTGAATGACAATTTGCGCGCTCATGCAACGCTGTATCAAAATAAAAATTTTCCCCACACAAACAGAGCTTTCTTTTGGTGGCATTTATTTTCCTGATAAAGAAAACAGAAAAAAGACTAAAAATTTAGGGGGGAGGCCTTTCTTCGTTTTGTCAGAAAATTCTGTAATTTTTTTCCTCCTTCACGGTGCGCTGATGAGGCGTCACTAAAACGAGAATCACATTTTTTTTTGCTCAGAAGATCACGATTCTTGCTGCGTAACATCTTTCACATTATACAAAAAAATTGGACTAAATTTGCCATTTTTTTTTGTTTCATTCATGAAAGTGTATTTTTTTTTAAATTGTGTTTGAAAGACTGCAGCGCAAATACAGTGTGACATAAAATGTTGCAACAACCATTTTATTCTCTAGGGTCTCTGCTAAAAAATAAATAAATACACACAATATATATATATATATATATATATATATATATATATATATATATATATATATATATATATATATATTTTTTTTATTTTTTTAATTAGCTGTAAGAACTCTCTGCACTTGTTAGAAAAAAAAATCGTGACATGCAGTTTTGAAGATCGGGAAGGGAAAAGAATTGCGATTTTGATTCTTAACGATTAATCGTGCAGCTCTAGCTGGCATCGATATGCAGCACTAATTTGCAACACTAGTGGGGACTGTCGGGGCGGCACTGATCATCAGTGTCCCGATTATCTGGTCTCCCCTGTGAGGAAATGCTACTGATGGACTCTACTTTCCTCACACTCTGTCAGTGTGAGGCGAGGAGAACCAATAACCGGCATTTCCTTGTTTACACGTGATCAGCTGGGATTGCACACAGCTGATTGCATGGGTAAAGAGCCTTGTCATTGGCTCTGTACCAAGATCAGGGTTGCGCCATGTCCCAGTGATGCCACGCCCCAGCACGGCAAGAGGGGGGCAACGTTGTATGACGCTGTCCCAGAACAGAGCATCCCGCCTGCTGTCATTTGTCTATACAGTGGGTAGGAGGTAGTTAAACCACTAGTTCAACAGTATCTTTTCCAGTGTTGCTTTAAGTGAATAAAGATGCAGGTAAAGATGATCTTTATGAAGCATAAGTAACAAAGCCCCTTGTGGTTATGTTCGATGAACAGAAAAACAAATTACCATTCTGCATAGAAACTAGACACCTACATTAGACATAATTAGTTTTGTGAGCCTCAGAAACAGCGCTTGTAACTGCTATTAATGGATATTACATGTTGACTATAGCTACCATCATTTTGAGTACAAATCACACTGTAGTACATACAGCTATAATTTAATTTATTCAGTCTCTCTCACCAATGTGTAGTATTTAGGCAACAGCAAAAACTCAGCAATGCAGATATGAGATGACACGTCTTTACTTTTTGTCATAATCCTGGTAATTTAACCTTAACCTGTAAAAGTTGTGCTTAAATTGGTTGTAAACTTCAGATGTGAACAAAGCATATCCCTCTATAGTGTGTACTTGTCTTAAAGCGCCGCATGCTCGTTTACAGAAGCAAATGCATATGTAAATGGAGTTCGCACCACAGATATGAGGCGTCACCGAGAACATATAACCGAGAGCAATAATTCTAGCGCTATACCTCCTCTAACGCTAAACAGGTATTCTGCAAAACCTTTTAAAGTGTCGCCTATGGAGATTTTTAAATAACAGTTTGTCGCAATTGCACAAGGGTAAGAAATTTTAAACCGTGACATGTCAGGTTTTATTGATTATTATTCATTAATCACTTACAGAATGGAAGATTTTGCTGCTTAATGACCAGGCCATTTTTTGCGATACGTCGCTTTAATTGACAATTGCGCGGTCCTGCGATGCTCTACCCAAACAAAACTGACACTTTTTTCCCCACAAATAGAGTTTTCTTTTGGTGGCATTTGATTCCCCCTGCAGTTTTTATTTTTTGCGCTATAAACAAAAAGAGCGACAATTTTGGGGGGAAACATTTTTTAATTTTGGCTATAATAAATATCCCCAAAATGTTATTAAAAAACTAATTTCTTCCTCCATTTAGGCCAATATATATTCTTCTACATATCTTTGGCAAAAAAAATAAAAAATTGCAATAATCGTATATTGATTGGTTTGTGCAAAAGTTACAGCGTCTACAAACTATGGGAAATATTTATGGCCTTTTTTTTCTTTACTAGTAATGGCGGTTATCTGAGATTTTTAGCGCTACTGCGCTAGTGAATAGATCGGGCACTTGACATTTTTGGACCATTGACATTTATACAGCAATCAGTGCTATAAAAAAGCACAGATTACTGTGTAAATGTCACTGGCAGGGACAGGGTCAACACTGGGGGGGGGGGGGGGGGGATCAAGGGGTTAAATGTGTTCCCTAGTTAGTGTTTCTAACTGTATGGGGATGTGACTGACTGGGGGAGGAGACATATTGTTGTTCCTATGAACAGGAACAATAGGTCTCCTCTCCCCCTGACAGAACAGGGATTTTGCATGTTTACTCACACCAATCCCTGTTCCTGCTCTCATGTGCATCGGGTTCTCCGCTGTGCAGCACGCGCCTGCTATCGACCTTAAAGACATACCCACACGGCGATTTGTAGGAACGAACCACGTTGCCGCCGTATATAGTCATGAGTCGGTTGGCAAGTAGTTACTTAAAGTGTCTTTTTTCCAAAAACCTACATTTGAAAAAAACGCCGTGCAAATACCATGTGGCATTTTATTCCCTAGGGTCTCTACTAATATATACTTATTTTTTGTGTAGTTATCTATCTATACACACACACACACACACACACACGATTGGGGGTGGGTTAGTAATTTTCTAGCAAAAAATACTGATTTAAACTTGTAAACAAAAAGTAGTAGAAAATGCTTGGTCTTCAAATGGATATGAATCCAAAATAAGATGTAGGTCAAACTCCTTACTCTGGTTAATATACCAACTTAAAGCCTAAAACGTTAAAAGTGATAGCATTCGTCTATGGAACAACTGGACAGAAAATCAGTTAGTCTTGCAGAACACAGCTCCTCAAAAACTTGATCTTTAGAAAAATTCAGTTCCCATAATTTCTTTGAAATTTTACATTACACTTGACGTTATTATAAATTCTTTAAAATAGAGTTTATGTACCGTAATTTCGATTTTGTATGCTCTTAAAAAGATTCAAACAAAGTCAACAGAAATGATGTTGTGGACACAATTTAAACAGCAACAGGTCTGAAACTTCTATGCATTTATGAAATCTGATTCAAGATCTAGAAAGGAATTCTAAAAGAGGAAATGGGGAACGCTTAAACACTGGTGCTTTTGTTGACAAGTAAAATCCATATAATTAGGATGGATATTAAATATGTTTCTTCAAATATGAAATAATGACCACTGTTTAACAGGTGGCCAGTGTTTGGCAATTTCCGTGCAAAGTCCACCTTCCGTTCCAACATCTTGAACTGATTGGGAGTGAGAAGCAACTCAGCAAAAGGTGCAACTGGATCTATATAAATCTTCATTTGTTTAAAAGCTGGGCAGGGGAGAGAGGGTAAAAAAAAAAAAAGTCAACGTCTCCCAGGACCCTACAAATATTTTCTCACATACGACAGACCGAAATGCAGTTTACAGTATTGTGACCATATTAAACCTTAAAGTGGAAGGGAAGTCAAAACAGAACTAAGCTTATATCCACTCTGCCCCCCCAAACCATTCTGGGCCTATTCTATCTACCCTGTAAAAGTAAAGAGGTCTATACGTACCTATTCTTCTATTTGCTCTTGTCTGGTAATGATCTCTCCAGCACCGGTTTCAGTGTAGAGGAGAGATCACCCACAACGGCTGCAGAGCCTGGGCGATGACATTCCCCATAGGCTTAATATAGGTCATCCATTGTTGGCTGTCCCTCCTCTACACTGATGTCGGCGCCGAAAACAGATCATCTGACCAGACAGGAGCAACTACAGAATAGGCAAGTATAGACATCATTCCTTTTACAAGATTAGATTAGGCTTAGAATTGGGGTCGTATTAGACTTAAGCTTAAATTAGGTTTTAGATGTGCCTTTTACTTTAATGCTAGTGAAATCTACTCCATAATGAGGATATTAACTTTAAGGAACAGTTTGTGAGCACAATATTTCCAAAAGGGACCAAGAAAAAGAAAAAAGAAGGAAAAAAAAAAAAAAAAAAAAAAAAAAAAAAAAAGAAGGGGGGGGGGGGGGGGTTGACAAGTAAAAATAGGGTATTAACTTTTTTTTCCCCCCCCTTTAAATTGTAATCTGTCACCTTTGGAAATGTTCTAGTTTCCGGTGTGATTATACATAAAACCAACTGACAGAGGTTCCAACCCTTCTTGTTGCCAGTAATTTAGAACGGTATCCGAACGCACAATAGTAGTAGTGAAAACTCACAACAGGACAGTACAATTGGCTGGGTTTTGAAAAAACAAAAAACACACACACGCTACCTTGAGGTCCCAAAACTGCGCAAAGCGTGTTGCCCAAAAAGGCGGCAGTTATTTTTGGACAATATTTACAAGTTTTTGCAGGTTTTTTTTTTTTAATTTTTTAAATAATAAAAAAAAGAAGAAATGTGCAGGAAGATCAATGATCTACGTGAGAGCTCACCGGCATCCTCACACTTCACTGAGAACTACAAGCTGCCTGCTGTGGTGTTACACACTAGCTGTAGTTGATTCGTTCACAGATCACTGAACGAATGACGTGACCATGTGGGCGGAGCCCCGCATAGTTCAGGCCGCGCTCCTTATAAATTGAGACAGAAGGTGCGTAGAGAGAATCCCCTGTTCGCTGTCACGGTAGGGGATTGGATGGGCACAGGCAGGTGGTCTTTGGTAACACGTTACACCCTAAATATGGGTGTAACATGTTATCAAAAGGTCAACTTCTCCTTTAATCGTGCCTAAGAATTAAGATGCATCTTTTGTCCTAATACAAGTGCATTTTCTTTGCTTATAGCCTCATAAGCTGTATATCCACATGGTGTATCTAAGTAAGTCACTGCTGCGCTACTTACTGTTCTCTTTGCTGGAGACTGTGACATGAGGGGAAGTAAAGCCTTGCCTCCAACAACGTGGCAGTCTCCACATAGAGACAAAGTGCAGAATAAAGCATAGTAAATCAGTAGTATGGCAAGAACAGCCCCAGGGACATCAAAAGGCAATGCTGGTGACCGTTTGCCTCCTGTCTGCCTTTTATGTACACAGATTCCAGAGGTCAGTTCCTTTTTAAAGCACATTAGCACACAACAACCTAAAGGCCCATACACAAGACCAGAAGATCGTACGTAAAATACTGAAGTGATGTTGAAGCGATAGCACAATAATCTGAGTGTTCGTACACAGCTTTAAAGAGCCGACCATGACAGGTCATGCGAAAATATCCGATGGGACAAGCACTTCTGAATTTTAATTTCGTCATACGAGAATTTTTGTAACCTCCTCATTTTTGATAATGAAACTGGCATGCAATCCCCTCCCAAAAAAAAAAAAAAAAACACACAAAAAAGGGACGATTATTCGTCAATATTCTCATTGTGTGCACCAGGCTTACAGTGGTTAAGTCAACTCTGCGCCTTATAAAAAATAAGTCATTCTATACCGGATTTCACGTGATCAGCTGCCTCTCCCGGTCTGACAGCTGCAGCGGGAGGGGCTGAGGAATTCACACCAACGTCATTTGGGAGAGAAGGAGGAAAGGAGGAGAGAGGCGGCCAGTCATGTGAGCACATATAGAACAGCTTATTTTATAGAACAGCTTATTTTTAGAAGGCACAGACACAGGGGCACACAGCATTATTAAAAAGGATAGTGTGATTTTTTTTTTTATGTAACTTTAGCAGCAGGAGGGGAGGGTCGAGCACCGACAGAGCCGACAGGGAGGGAGAGGATGACAGGTCAAGTAAAAATACACTGCTATTCCCAGTGAAAGCGTGTACAGTTAAGGGGGGGGGGGGGGGGTCAGGACAAGCCCGATCATTGTAGAGCACACGGAATTCCTAGCACAACTAGAGCACTGACCATGGTGTGTTTTCCTGTTTACTGAGTCAGTTTTTAATAGGAAAGCAGAGGGGCTGGCAGGAACACTAGGGATTTAGGAATTAATACAGAGAACAGGATACTTTTCCATACAAGTACATGGTACAGCAGGCACATATCAGGAATATGAAATGCTGGGTTTACGTATCCTTTAATTTCTTAATTTTACTATAAAATTGGGCAAAAAAACAAACTCACCATGCCTCCTACTAAATACCTTGGACTGCTTACTTTCCAAAAATTTTTATTTTGAGGGTATTTGTACTGTCCTGGCATTTAGGGTCTCACAAAATGAGACGGGCAGCCAGTACATTTAGAATGAACAATATTTTATTTTAAATTATTACAGGTACTTCTATAGCGCAATCAATTTATGCAGAGATTATAGCCAATTAAAGTGATTGTGAAGGCTGCTTTTTTTTAAATAACAAACATGGTACATACTGAGCAAAACACAGAGCGGACCCGATTCCCCTTTTCTGGGGTCCGCTGGCGGTGCTCTTGGCTCCTCCTCCTCCTCATAGAGTGCTCCCACGGAGTGACGCATTCCACAGGGTCACGCTCCAGAGTCGTGCTGCTACGTCCATTGACAGACACCAGGACTCAGCCGTGCCCCCAACACTGTCACTGGATTTGATTGACCACACGCTGATCGGAAATTCTACTCTCCCCACTGAACCGGACAAATTTTGTGTATGGCCAGTTTTAGGCTTATGAGATGGTGTTCCCAGAACACCAAGTTGCTAGTGACACAGATTGTGGAACACCATTGTGTGAATGAGAACCCTTAGGCATGTAAGCACTTGTATGCATTTAAACTGCTGGCAGTTTTGGCATCTGTCTTGTGCATTAAGAATTAAAATTAAAAAAAGTAAATAAAAATGTACCTGGTTCTTCAGTGAAAGGTCTGACAACTGCTAAGTTGCTTTCATTCTGTGTCATTCTGACTAGCATTTGCGTTTTCTTAACATGCTTCTCTGCTCCTACAGAAAAAAAAAAAAAAAAAAACAATAAATCAACGCGTATCTGACACAAATGTGGCTTGAGCATTTGGGTTTACATGTTCTTGTAACATTAAAAAAAAGCTAAATTTTTTTTCTACATTTTTTGCTTTTAATAAAACCTATATCTTTGGCACACCTATATCCAGAGACATACACTCCTAGGGTGACCACACTAATTGCTGGGTTGCTAAACATTCCTGCACACGCCTAAGTTGAACTGCAAGCAGTAAAGCTAATGCATGGTGTGTTACTAGATTGTTCTGTAGTCTGTGTGCAGCTCAAGTTGGATCATATGTACATAAACAGGAAGTTCCTACAAAGTAAAAACTAAAAAGCATTTGTTAACCCAAAAAACTAAATAAAAAAACATCCTGTTCCCTTAATCACCTTGCGCCTGCGCTATAGCCGAAAGACGGCTACAGCGCGGACGCTACCTGCCGGGAGGGCGTCCCTGGATGTCCTCCTGTTTACTTCCGCAATGCGCGCTCCTGAGAGCGCGCATCAGGCAAGTTTCGTGCTGGCCGAGTCCCTTGAACACAGCCAATCACAGATCGCTGTAAACGACCAATCACATCGGCCGTTTACAGCACGATTGGCGTGTCCAATGAGAAATGATCTCATATGTAAACATATGAGATCATCTCTCGGCACCGCTCTCCCTCCTCACGCGCTGTCTGAGAGATGAATGGCTGCAGCGGCCGTAAGTTCCAAAAAAACTAAACAAAAAAAAAAAAACTGCCATCTTTCCCCACTGCCACGTATAAGTTCCGTCAACAGTGCCACATATTAGGGCCAAAAATTATGCAAATTATTAATTGTTCTTCATAAATTTATCACAGAAACAAAGAAAAATTTGTTTTTTCTCAAAATTTTCGGTCTTTTTTCATTGATAGCGCAAAAAATAAAAAAACCCAGGAGGTGATCAAATACCACCTAAAGAAAGCTCTATTTGTGGGAAAAAAAGGACACAAAAAATAATTTGGGTACAGTGTTGAATGACTGAGTAATTGTCATTCAAATTGTGAGAGCACCGAAAGCTGAAAATTGGTCTGGGCAGAAGGGGGGTTAACCACTTGCTTACTGGGCACTTAAACCCCCCTCCTGTCCAGACCAATTTTCAGCGCTGATGCATTTTGAATGACAATAGCGTGGTCGTGCTACACGGTGCCCAAATGAAATGTTTATCATTTTTTTCCCCACAAATAGAGCTTTCTTTTAGTGGTATTTGATTTTTATTTTTTGTTAAAGTTTAAAAAAGGGAAAATTTAAAAAAAAAATATATATATATTTTTTTTTTGCAAACAGGTCATTTTTCACCTTCATTGATGTACGCTGAGGAGGCGGCACTGATGGGTTAAAGTGATAGGCAGCACTGCTCGGTGGCACTGACTGGCACCACTGGTGGGCATTGATATTGATAGGGCAGGGGCTACTGGTGGCCACAGATGAGGCATAATTGCCTCTTTGCGCTGTCCCTTGCAGATAATCCGGTGATCAGCTTTTTTTCTCCTCACGCTGTCACCGATTACCAAGCTTTTGTTTACATTATGTGATTAGCTGTCATTGGCTGACAGCTTACCATGTGGTAAGGGGCCGGGACCAGCCCCTTACTCGGATCTGTGATCACCAGATACCTTTGCAGTGCGATTTATGCCCATACAAAAATGAAAAGGCTCAAAATCGTGCTGCGAAGAATCGCACATATTTTGAACATGAATGCGGTGCGGTTCCTGTCCGAATCACATGCAGTTTTGAGGGGGACAACAGGAAGTGAGAGGAGGGCTACCCCTAGGAAGGTCAATTTACTCCTGTAAGAGTTATGGGAAAAGATGTCTCCACTGATGCTTTATCACCAATCCTTGTTTCCACAACAAGCCAACATTTTCAAAATCCAATTGTCTTTGGGACAGAAAGTGATGTGACTTCTGAACAGTGGCACAGACAGCAAAACAAATGTTACAGGGGTGTTAACCCTTCCCTATGCTATCCAAAAAAGCTTAAAAACAGGTTCAACTTAAGAAAACCTGCAGACCCTCTCTTGTTTGTAACCCGGAGACCGCCTGTATTCAACAATTAACATGTGCAACTATAGTTAAAGTAAACTAAAGGTAAAACTTTTTTTTCCCCCCATTTTGGATATGGTAAGGGAGGGTTATAAACCGTCAAGTTTTTTTTTTTGCCATGTCCCATTGGAGAGATTTCACTTTACTTTCTATCCCATAGCCAAAACAATGTGCAACCAGGGTCACCAGAACTAGTGTCCCTATTGGAATATTTCCCTTCTGTTAGTGTTTGGGATTTTTTACTTTCATAACGATGAACTCTAAACATTACACATTCGATGATGATACACATAGAGGGGCGTGAATACACGGGGGGCAAAGACATTAATAATATTGGGGTTGGCGTTTTTTTACTAAAATGGTAGTAAACCGCAAACAAAAATTCCAACAAAATGGTCCTGTGCAGGATAACAGCATAATATTAGTATATATAGTATATGAAAGACTTGCCTTAACACAAAAAACCCTCCAGCGACACTAACAGGTCTTCCATCTTCACCCAGTCTTCCTTTTCAGGTTCACAGGCTTCGTCCGTTTGACTAAACGGACTCCGATGATGTCACTACCGTGCCATGGCTCGCTCAATGGATGGCAAGCTGTCCATTGAGAGCGAATAGTGCATGTGCCGGTGATCGGCTGTTACTATAGTAAATATCTTCTAAACTATGCATGTTTATGAGATATTTAATGTACCTACAGGCGAGTCTTATTTTAGGCTTACATGTAGGTACAAGTAAACAGGGAATTTACTACCACTTTAATAGAGACAACTGATAAAGTTGCTTAAAATAAATTTCAAGCACTTTATCATTGAACCATTTGTAATGATTGATGGCAGTCTAGCTTTTTTGGATGCTTGAAATGCTGCCTATTTGAGGCTGTCCACCCAAAAACTAGAAGGAAAAAAGGTGACCTCTCCATAGCAAAACAATAATACAAAAATAAAGCTTTAGCCTGTCTGACGGTTACTAAGTAGTAAAGCTTCTCTTCAACAGGAAGTTGAACTTTGTATCTAGCTCCACAATCCATTAGCCTTTTTTTTTTTTAACTCACAAAGTGTCTCTATCTGCAGAGCAGCACTCACTGACTTCCTCAACATTTGAAGCCTATGAGCAGCTAACTCCAACTAAAAGACCATACCTTTAGCATTGTTAGACCAGTTTCCTAAGACCCCTTGCATCCTACTGGATTACTTGGAACTCTAGGTGTAGTGATCAAATCTACCTCTTGTAAGAGTTTTTTTAGGCTGCATCTTTTGCAGAAAACAAAAAGAGAAGAAAAAACAGTGCATAACTGACATTCAGTTCCTTGCCCAACTGCAATAATGTGAAAGCGGTCAGCCGGTGTATTGCGCTAAATCTATAAAACAGAAGAAATCATCTTACGGCATGGTGTAGTCTGCGTGTACAAGAGAGGTGGGAAGGAAATGATTGATGCAATATCAGGTAATTCTGATTTGTTGGGGTCTTCAACAACTGTCTGATCCGCCCACACCACGGCCTTTTCCCTCTGCACCAAGTGCTCAATCTCCTGGAAATCAGACTCTACAACAGCACTGGATAATCCATTGGCAGCACCGGATAACATTTCATATTGTCTTCTGAAGGCTGGCAGGAGATAGTTGAGCAGCCTAAAATTAAAAACAGAACAAAGATAAACAATTAGATTTTATTATAAATATATACATACATACACACACACACACACACACACACACACACACGCACACGCACACACACACACACACACACACACAACTCTACACTACAGACTAAATTAAATGAGATTACAAATTTGTAAAAAAGAAACACACCTGTAATACGATCAGTTGCACGAACAGATTCTGTGTCCATATGCAGATCTTTATTTTAGCCTAGGTCAGTGATGGCGAACCTTGGCACTCCAGATGTTTTGGAACTACATTTCCCATGATGCTCAACTACACTGCAGAATGCAAGAGCATCATGGGAAACGTAGTAAGGGAGGATTATAATCCTATGTCCCATAGCAGATATTTCTCTTCACTTACTGTCCCATAGCCAAACCGGACATGAGGAAATCCCTGCAAATTAAGGGAATTCTTTGGGGACCCCCAGGTCATCAGAACTAGTGTCCCCATTGGAAAACGTACCCTCTATTACTTTTCTGGGTACAACACAAAATGTGGGATTTTCTTTTAATTTCACTTTCAATGATAATGGTAAATGGGACAAAGAGGGTGAATCTCCTTAATGGGGGGCACAGACAACAAAATACTTTAATCACTTGACGACCGGCCCATAGTAAATATACTTTATTACTTTGACATTAACTTTTAGAATTTAACTTTTAGAATCGGCTTCCTGGTCTTAAGTGACCCATCAGCAAAGTGTCCAGAATGATCAAACGCGGCCGTTAGCTGGGCAGGAAAACAAGCGGGGCCAAGATGGCCGCCACTGGTTTCTATGCACTTGGCGGACCGGAGCGACAGCTGACATGTCACTTCCAGTTCCCGAGCCATAATAAAAAAAACATATATAAATATTTATGTAAAAGACTGTTTGAAAGACCGCTGCGCAAATACTGTGTGACATAAAATATTGCAACGATCACCATTTTATTTGTTCTAAAAATAATTATATATATATTTATTGTTTGGGGTTCCAAGTAATTTTCTAGCAAAAAATAGTAATTTAAACAAAATTGCACAAAAAGCCTGATCTGCAGATCCAGATTACCGTCTGGTTCTCTTTAAAACCACTTCTGGACCACCCAGCATCGTTATACGTCAATACTTTGAATGAGGATATCGTTATGGCAGCAGCTAGCTGCCATAACCCCGGTATCCTCTTCTTCAATGAGCGGTCCGGTTTAAGATAAAAGTGGTCTCTGCAGAGGATTCACCGCAAGATCACTTTTAATCAGTGGCGGAAAAGGGGACCCCTTCTCCCACAGCTATCCGGTGCCCTCCGCCGCGGGTGATCGGATCCTTCTCATGGCCTGACATGGAGACAAGTGAGGGGAAAATGGCCGGGCGGAAGCAACGTCAAAACGTCACTTCCACCCATAACTCTTAAAAGGGACTTTTTTTTTATTATTGCATTTTAATGTAAGTATGACATCTGAAGTCTTTTTGACCCCAGATATCATATTTAAGAGGTCCTGTCATGCTTTTTTCTATTACAAAAGGATGTTTACGTTCCTTGTAATAGGAATAAAAGTGACAATTTAAATTTTTTTTAAGTGAAAAATTTTTTTTAAAAACACACCCCGTCCCAACGAGCACGCGTGCATACGCAAGTAGCTCCCGCATATAACTGTGTTCAAATCACACATGTGAGATATCGCCGCGATTGGTAGCAATAGAGCAATCATTCTAGCTCTCAGCCTCCTCTGTAACTTAAAACATGCAACTTGTAGAATTTTTTAAACGTTGCCTATGGAGATTTTTAAGGGTAAAGGTCTGTCACCATTCCATGAGCGGGAGCAATTTTGAAGCGCGACATGTTGGATATCAATTTACTCAGCGTAACATTAGCTTTCACAACATAAAAATAAAGAGCTAACTTTGCTGTTGTCTTATTTTTTCATTCAAAAAATTATATTTTTTCCAGCCTGCCATTTAAGACCCCTTTCACACTGGGGCGTTTTTCAAGTGCTTTAGCATTAAAAAAAGCACCTGTGAAGCGCTTGAAAGAAGCCTCATCTGCAATCCCAATGTGAAAGCCCAAGTGCTTTAAGAGCCCTTTCACAATGTCAGCACTCGAAAAACGCTCGTAAAGCGCCGCTTAAACTAGCAGCACTTTACCAGCGTTTTTAAAGCGCTGTTGGGGCACTTTTAAGCCCTGCTAGTGGCCAAATCAAGGGTTAAAAGCGCTCACAAAACGCTGCCGCCAAAAGCGTTTTTCAGGCGCTACCCATTGATTTCAATGGGAAGGGGCGCTTTAGGAGCGGTGTATTCACCGCTCCAAAAGCACTGCAAAGAAGCTGCTTGCAGGACTTTTTTTGACGCCCTGCCAGCGCAGCACCTCAGTGTGAAAGCACTCGGGCTTTTACATTGGGATTGCAGTTGCAGCTTCTTTCAGGCGCTTTTTTTTAACGCTAAAGCATCTGAAGAAAACGTCCCAGTGTGAAAGGGATCTCAGTGTGAAAGCACTCGGGCTTTTACATTGGGATTGCAGTTGCGGCTTCTTTCAAGCGCTTTACAGGCTTTTTTTTTTTTCTTTTTTTTTAACGCTAAAGTGCCTGAAAAACGCCCCAGTGTGAAAGGGGTCTAATTCTCTAAGGTGTTAGAAATTTTTTTTTATAAGTTTGGGGGTTCCAAGTAATTTTCTAGCAGAAAAACCTGTTTCTAACTTGTAAACAAATCTCAGAAAGAGGCTCGGTCCTTAAGCTGTTAAGCCGATTATTGGTAAATGGAATACGTGGGTTCTGGAAACCAGGGGAGTGACCAAATGCAAAAGTCCAGCGTCCGTGTGGTCCTAAACATTTAACTAAAAATGGTGATTTCTGTACAATGCCTGAAGAGGAATACAAACTTAAAAGACATACAATCCAATGGAAAAAATTAACCTTAAATTTCACTTACTTTTCACTATGACGATGTTCTCGTTCTTGAAGGCTTACTAGCCTGTTCATGTGATCAATCTGAGATTTTAAATCTTTTACTTCTAATTTTAAATGGCAGCACTCTAAATCTTTAGAAAGCTCCTGTAGCAAAAAAATAAAAAAAATAGGCGTTCTCACTTAAACTGAACCAATGCATTCATTATTACCCAGACAATGATCAGCAAGAGATTATGAAATGGCCAACTACTTCTAAGCCTTTACAATTAAAGCGGTCGTATACCCATTCTGATGACTTTTCTTTATGTGGACAATTGCAGGTTTTATAATAATTTGCTTTAGAAGAATGTCTCTTTACATGCCTTCCTTGCGAGATATCTGTAGAATTGTGGCTAATGACGTAGCTCTCGCATGCGCCGTTTGGCCAAACTTCCGGAAAAATGCAGTGTGTGCCGGGGCTGCGTCATTTCCTATTGTCGACGTCAGCCCCGATATCCCACGATACCAGCAATAGGGTAGTCTGATTCGCTTGACGTTAGTTTCCATAGAAACCGTAAACTAAGAAGAGGCTTGGATGTTGCTTTTAGTGCGCACGTGTGGGATTACGCAGAGGAAAATAATACGGGCGAAGTAAATCAGAATACAGACACGGAAGACCACAGTTGATATGCGACTGCTATGAAAGCAGCAGCATTTCGAATATAGTCTTTTTATAGTAAGAAAAATGTTTGGCCTTAATCTTAGTGCCCACTTTATTCCCAATACATATGTAGATTGTAATATTGGTTAAAACGTTTTTTATTTGACGAGTTGACTTCCACTTTAACTACTGGTAGGGATAAATTATTAATGAAAATGTCACAGGAGCTATTTATAGAAAAGGATCATGGCTACTCTGCAAGAGAAGCTTATGAAATATTAAATGAAATCTGTGAATAACCCAGAACCAATGGAAATGAACTTAAAAATAGAATTATTAGGACTGCAGTTTATACTTATGTATAATTTGTGCTCACATGGCTAAGCCAGCACAAAAAGCCAAAACATTAAGAATTTTTTGAATGCTAAAACTACAGAAAGCTTGGTGTTTCTCCACATTAAAAGTTCAGCAGAAACACCATTTGTAATGGCTATCAAAAGGTAAATAAAATTTTGAAAAAAAAAAAAAAAAAAAAAAAAAAAAAAAAAAAAAAGGAATTGTTCCTAATCTCAGTAATAGTTTTATTTCATTTTTAAATGGGCAGCACAGCAATTAATATAAAAATAAAACTGCAGCTCTTGCTTATGTACTTTCTTATTGCCGCTGCCCCCTGCAGACTCCCCCTCTATGCAATCCAACACCCGACTTCATCCAGACTGAATGAGGGTCGGCATCATTCAACCCACATTCTGTGACATTCAGGGCATCATGAGCATATTCCCTGGGGGAAATCAGTAGTTTGCATTTACACTAGAATGATGCAAGGAACGGTGCTGACGTTGTCAGGTCAGCGACACCCTTTGGACCACTAACCACCATAAGAGAAAAGGCAGAAAATTATGACATGGGGTCGAGTTACTAAAACTGCAGAGTGCAAAAGGCTGCTGCACCCAGAACATTTTTCTCTATCCTAATGCATAGAATGCATTAAAGGGGTTGTAAATCCTCAAGGTTTTTCACCTTAATGCATTCTATACATTAAGGGGAAAAATCTGTAGTGCAGCAGCCCACCAGAGGACCCCCCCCCCCCCCTTTACTTACCTGAAACCGATCTTTCCAGCGACGGTAACAAGCACAGCAGCTCCAGACGCTGTGTTGGGACCTCATTGGACAGATTGATAGCAGCAGGAGCCATTGTCTACCGCTGCTGTCAATTAAATTCAGTGACAGGGAAGCCGGGGGTGGGGCCAAGACATGCCGTCAATGGACGCAGCAGCAGGGCTTGGGAGCATGCTTGCATGAGTGTCCTCTTGGAAATGGGTATCCAAGGGGGCACTCGATGTGAGTAGGAGCCAGGAGCGCCGCTGGGGGACCCCAGAAGAGGACCACTCTCCGCAAAACCTATGCACAGAGGAGGTAAGTACAATATGTTTGTAATTAAACACAGAACAAACCTTTACAACCCCTTTAAAGTTAAAAACTTTCTGCCTTTACAACCACTTTAAGCTTTGACAAAAAACAAAAAAACAAAACCCTGGCAGCCGATTGGTTTCCATAAACATCTGTACCATATTTTGCACTCTTATGTTTAAGAGAATCAACTTCTATGATGAGCCCATCGAAATAACATTTAAAAAAAGTTATGCATTAAACAAAAAACAATAGGAGAAACATTTTTACGATTTTAGCTTGATAAGTACATCTTAACCTGGAAAGTGTGTAGGCCCCGGAAAGGAGTTGTCTGATCTACCAAGCAATGGTGGAGCACAAGGACCTTCAGGTAAAGCAAGCAGCTGAAAAGGGGACTTCCCCCTCATGCCACTTTACTGGGTTCTATCGCTTCATTGGGGAGCCCGGTAAGGAAGTGACCGGCGGCATCCAGTTCCTGAGAAACAGTGGGAGGAACTGATGCTGTCCCTCTGAACTGTGTGATGTGAAACTGGAAGAGACAAGGATTTTGTCACTTTTGGCTTCACGTTCATGTAAGCAAGTTGTTACCATCTGGGGAAAGCATCTGATCAAACTGATCTTGATCCTTTGGAAGCCAGGAGAGATCTGGGGTCTAATAGACCACAGAGCTTTCCATAAAGAGGACCTGTCACTGCCCATCTCATTATAAAGGATGTTGCTCACCCCTTGGGAGAACAATAAAGTTGATTTAAAAAAAGCTCCAATTCCCCCGTGCCCACAGGTAAATCCTGCACGATTATATAAATGGCAATCACACCCCACGTGAGGGCATTACCAGAGAGAGAGCAGAATAATTCTAGCACCAGACCTGCTGGCCAACTCTAAAATGGCAACCTGCAAAGGCTTTTAAAGCATCTCCTATGGAGATTGTTAGGCGCCATTCCATGGGTGTACGCAATTTAAAGCATAAAATGTTGACTAACTATTTACTCGGCGTAACATCTTTTTTCTTTTACCCAACAAATTGGGTAGTATATGTTTGAGTTCACTAAAAATGCATTAAAGTGCATCTTTTCACTTAAAAATGTGTGTTTGGTAAACCGCTGTGCAAATATCATGCAACATAAATTGCAACAGCCATTATAGCCTCCAGGGTCTTTCCTTAAAATATATAATGGGCCATTTTAAGCAACAAAAAAGGCAAATTTTACCATGTATGAGAAAAAATGGCTCTGGCTAAAACTGGTTAAACAAAGGTTTGTAAACATGTCTAAAAAAAAAAAAAAAAAAAACGTAAGAAACATGACAGGAAAATGGCAGAATTTCTATTAGCAATTATTACCTTTGGGATCTGGTTGTCTGATCCCAACAATTTCATTTCATTTTCCACCCGATGAAGCCAATGTGTGTTCTCATCAAATCGTTTCAGTTCTTCCTCCTTTCTCATCTGTAAAAGGTTTTGCTTGGCTTTCAAAGCCTCTAGCCTATGATTCTTCCTATTTGTAGCCTGAAACAAATAATCACATTACAATCGTTTTTAACATACATCATGTTGGTCTTCAGTTCTTCGCTATTCTAAAAGACAGTGAGAAGTGTGGTTGGATCGCCAAAACGCAAGCGGGTAAGGAAAAGGAGTAGTTACTAACCAGAAATCAACTTTTATTGCCAAGGCTAGGGGAAATTGAAAACTGATGGCTATGGTTTACTGCACATCACCACTACCCTGTGCAATGCTTTACTGAATAATCCCAAACCTCACTGATAGGAAAGCTTCTCCCTGGACCGCCTCCCCCATCAGGTGTCCTGGGAATTCCTTCAGGAATGTCACTTGGCTCTCTTCCCATCACGAAGCTGTTGTCTCTATAGTTACTCTGACATCATCTCAGGTAGGAGAGCGAATTATAAAACATATTAAACAGAAACAGCTGCCAAGCTAAACTCAAGCAAAAATACAGCTTAGCATCGTCAGATGGCAGGTTGCCACTTCACAGGAGTTTACATTTTATTCTGAGCTCAAGATGGCGTACAGGTTCATAAAAAAAGATCAAAATCAAATATGCCAACATATGGTCTTCTCACCAATTCAGACTTCTCTAGCTAAACTTTCAAGAATTACGGCAGTTCAGAGATGCCAACCATATGTCCAATGGAGGAAAATCGCCCTTTTCATTGAAATTTTTCTTGACGTCCATAAAGCACTTCAAAGCCACAATTCCCAACCTTTACATATTTTTCCAACTGGTATACTGGCAAAACCTTCATTTTCTCAGGTACATTTAAAGTGATAGTAAATCTACATTTTCATCTTTTACCTACACATATGCCTGTAATAAGGCTTACCTGTAGGTACTGTAAATATCTCCTAAACTTGCACCGTTTAGGAGGTATTAAAACTGCATATAGCCGGTGACGCCACCGGCACATGCACTCTAAGAGGTCCGGCATACAGTGTCGGACCTTCAGAGCCCATGCTGTAAACAGCGGCTACCATCACGTCCCCAGCCACTTATGTAGCACGGAGGCCGCCTAACCAGAAGGAAGACCAGGTGAAGATGGAAGCCCTCTCGGTGATAGCGTGGTGCTGGGGGGCTACATTTTAAAGTGTTACCAAACCCAGGACCCTGCATTCACAATATCTGGTCTCACACAGTACACAGAACATGGAAAGACAATTTTAGTAAATATAAACTGCTAAACACCTTTTCTCATCATTAGTATATAGCAGTCTTGTCACTTCTATCTTAAAGCTTGTAGGAGGAGTTAGTCATACTGCACCGGCTGTCCTATCAGGATGCAGGACCCATGACCCTCTGTCTGAACAGTGCTGATTGACCCTGTGCTGATCACAGGCACTCTCCCAAGAAAAAAAAAAAACACACAGTAGAAAAATGTTACTGTTGTGGGTTTGGTAACACTTTAAAGTGGATGTAAACACACTCTCATCCTTTCCAAAGTACTGCCATAGAGGTTATCTATAAGGATATACATGCCTCCTGCATGTATTCTTACCTGTCAAATGCCTCCCCTTTGTTTTGAGCACCAAAAAACTGGATTCTGTGGGAAGGTCTCGTGTCTGGCGCTCGGGGGCCACTCGGAGTCAACCTCTACACTCCTCTTGGCCAGCCAGGATGAACCTTGCGCCAGTGGAGTCTAAAATGCGCACAAAGGAGCGAGAGCATTTTCTGTGAAGCAGAGCATGCTCAGTGACCCATGTCACTACTGCGCATGTGCAAATACACAGCTGTCTCCAGGGGGGATGTGAAGTACACAGAATGCCTCTCACACGCCAGCATGAGAGGAGTAGATCATGTGTCAGTCACAGCAAGGGGGAAGAAACGACACATATTGCTCTGTATCCGTTTTTATCTTACTGAAAAAAATATAAGTGCTGGATTAACGCTTCATGGCAAGACTGGGCATAGATGACATGCTATTGTGTTGACCTAACAGGGCATAGAAGTTAAATAGATTGTTCGCCTTAACCATTTTCTATGGACGGTTACATTTAATTCATATGCTGCCATCTAGTACCTTTTGTGGTAATGCACATGTTTTCTCATGTTTTTTTTTTTCCCCCGATGTTATAACACTCCTTTGTAATGCTCCACCTTTCTTCCTGAGATTGTACTTCCTTTGTCATGGATGCAGCTAACAAGCCACAAGTAGCAGGGCACACGTATTCTGCATAGTAAGCTACAGACAATATCTTTGACCACATAAATACCACAACCTATTCATGTTTGTATCCTGTCATCTGCTGTAACCTGATGCTCAGAATAAAAGCACCTTTGTGGATGGAATCAGTATTTGGCAAGTTCAAACTATCTGATGAGGATTGTCCTCGGTGATTATATCTTATAAGGGCCAGGCATAGAGGTCTCACAAGGGATAAATCGCTTCACAACAATCGGAGTCAGAATAGCTATACTCTACAAGGTACAAGTCTTAATTTAAAAAAAAGTGTTTTACATAAACTTTAAGGTAAGCCTCTCCTATTGTACTAGTATACGATGCATACTAGCACATTACGACATTGCCTTGCAGGGTATATTTTTTTCTGTTCATGATCTGCCAGTGATTTCTTAACTAACTGCTTGAGCTCGCAACAATAAGTCTGCAGCAATAAAACCCCAAGCAGTGTTACCCTGCCCAGTTCTCCCCACCTGGACTACAGAACACCTCCTTATGGAGAGGACGACAAGGTAGAGTGTTATCAGCCTATAAGTGAAGTTAGGGGCTCACTAAATTTCTGAAAATGTCAACATGCACTTTTGTGCATATGTGGCATAAAACATGGGTAAATATGCACGCATTGCAGAGTTGTACTAAATATTTTTGGGCAGCTGAAGTCAAAACGCAAATTTATCTTTAAATATCAGTTTGGTCTTTTACTGGTCTGCGAGGGAGACGAGACCAAGTTCAATGTGTAGCCTGGTCCGAGAGCTGTCTGCTCACCGCACGCATTCAGCACATAAGCTGCCACCCACATGTGCATAAAAAGCGTAGCCTTTTACCACTGCACGTCAGACGGTCATAAAGGGGTAAAACAGGACATGCAAATACAACACATTCTAGGGTTCTAGTTAAAACATTTACTAAATGACGGATTCTCAGAGCACTATGGTTATCTAATGAGTGAGCAAGGAAAAAGGGGAAGCTTACGTTAAGGCTCTGTTTCAGTGCAAATTCAGACTATGCGATCTGAAAAGGGATGGGTTATGGTTGTGACGACAACTTAGACCTGCAAAACATGGGCATCTTTCGGCATAGTTGAAAGTTCTACACAGCTTTACATGGTGGCAGGTGGTTTCTCCTCTCCACTGTAGGTGGCAGTTCACCTCTGCACAGCAGCCAGCTGAACAGAGGTTGAAAGAAGCTTTGTTCCTCTGAAGCCTCCAGGGGTGTAATCAGGGTAGCCGCTGTCCGATTGGGTGCTGCTGCCCTGGCTGACCTCCACAGTCATTTTCAGTGCTGGATGCATTTGCAAAAAAGGCTAGGAGTAGAGACAGGATCACTACTGGTTCCGGACAGTAAATGGTACTAGGGAGAGGTTCCTGTCGAGGAGGGACAGAGCAGGGTTTCCACTTCTGGCTTCGCTATCTGGGGACTCCAGAGAGTTGATATACTTTTCACCAGTCTACCAAATGTGCCTGCATCGCTGCTCTGCCCATCAGCCGCCCTCTTCACTCAGATGCTGCTCCGGTAACATAAGCCCTACCCAAGTGTCTGCTGAAGTGCAGAGACTGTGTTAAAGACTTCTAGACAAGTAATGTCTATATGACATTTCCCTTAAGCCTTTTAAAATGTTTACATTGGTTGTAAAGACAGAAGGTTTTTCTTTTTAATGCATTCTATGCATCAAGATAAAAAAAAGCCTGTGTGTAGCAGCCCCCTTAATACTTAACTGACCCCCATCTAGATCCAGGGATGTTGTAGCAGTGTCTCAGCTGCCCGGGTCCCCTCACCTCATTGGCTGAAACAGCAGCGCAGCGTCATTGGCCCTCACGGCTGTCAAAGTCAGTCTGCCAACGAGGAGAAAAGGGGGATGGGGCCCGGGCCACAGCTCTGTGTCTGAATGTATATACACGGAGCTGTGACTCGGCTCGGTTTCCCCCATAGCAAGCGGTTTGCTGTGGGGGTACTCAACAGGAGGAAGGAGCCAGGAGCACTGAAGAGGGATCCGAGAAGAGGAGGATCTGGCCTACTCTGTGCAAAACACCTGCACTGAGCAGGTAAATATAACATGTTTTTTTTTTTTAAATGACAAGAGTTTACAATCACTTTAAATGATATGTGACCTTGTAAAACAAACCAGTCTGTTAATTGAAATGAAAGGTGAAACATTAGTCTATACCTATAATAAAAAAAAAAAAAAAAAAAAATTATATAAATAGATCACATACCCTATATTCTCGGCTGCATAAAGCGCTGAGAGGTAGGGAGGGAGAAACAGCAGCCCACTTGTCTTCCCAGTGACTAGCTCTGCGGGGGTTGTGTGTCAGCACAAGTCTGATCATAGGCAGGCAGGCAGGCAGTGTACTGAGCACAGCCAGAAAATGAACCACACTGTGCTCTCATGCCTAGTGCAGTGAGCTTTTAATAGTAAAACAGACTGGCAGGACCACCAGGAATTTCATACAAAGGAAGCAATACAAAGAACAGGATTTTTTTTCATATCGGTACATGGTACAGCAGGCACATACCAGGAATATAAAAAGTTGGGCTAACATATCACTTAATTTTATAGAAGCTACAAAAGCTAAAGAACTGGAGTGTACTTCATGACATTTCTTGAAGAACAACTCACCTTCAAAGCTTGCTCTTGAGAGCACAGCATTTGTATCTGGTCAAGGTACTGCCTCTGGTAAATGGACTTCAGCTCACTTTCCTTCAGTTGCATCTCCAAGTGGCAATAGGCAGCCCTTATTTCTTCTCTGTTGCTAAATAGAGATTGAAGAATCTCTTTAAACCTGGAATTACAAAGGGAAAATTAGATGTTAGTCAAATCCACTGCATTACAACTGCATTTAGTCAAAGGTAAACTAGTTTTAATAAACTAGTTGGCGATTCATCTCGGTGAAATTGTTGCAGCTGAATGTACGTCAGCTACAGTAATTATTAATTACAGAAGTCTGCCTCATTTAGAGTTTGCTTCACTGTACATTATGGAGAAATGTTGCAAGATTTGCAAAACTGATGCATCAACACCAATAGGAGGCAACTTAACACATAGTAACACGCTAGTGGAGAAATCTTGCCATTGAAATATCCAGGAAACAATTTAAAAGCACCAGAATCAACTGACAATTAAAATCTCAGTTTGAGGTTAAATTCTTTTGAAAGGAATAAAACTCATGCAGAATCTTTGCCCTTTAATCTAAGGCCCCTTTCACACTGAGGCTCTTCTAAACTGCCAGTAAAACACAAAGTGCTTTTGAAGATCTTTTCAGGCGCTTTTGAAGAGCTTTCCATTTCAAAGGAGAGGGGCGTTTTTTCACTGCCCTACCAGCGCACTGCCCCAGCGTAAACGCATTCATGGATTTTGATGGGAATAGGTTTTCGGGAGCTTTTCAGGCACTTTTTTTTTTTTTTTTTTTTAAGCGTGAAAGCACCTGAAAAGCACCTCAGTGTGAAAGGGATCTTAAAGTAGATGTATCAGCCACTTTCCTGCTCAGCACCAATAGTAAGCAACAGGTCGGGAAGCTATTCAGTACTTGCAAGTGGGCCACTCTACTTGTTTACTCAAGAGTTAAAGTTCTTTTGTGACGTTGGGCAACTAGAATCAAAGGCTTGTTCTAAAACTGTTCACATGGTTTGCTTGCATTTAGGCAGCTCTCACTGTGGCATTTTTGGTGCATGCAGGGCAAAGTGTCCACATTTCTGGAAAGGGCTGGGATTCCCCCAGAGACATGAGAATATAATACAATTGTATGATAGATAGATAGATAGATAGATAGATAGATAGATAGATAGATACACAGAGTGCTCAGCATAAATGGGTACACCCCCCCAACAAAAGTTGTCAGAAAACCTTTACTTTCCTTTCAAAATCAACATTTTCTATGGGAAACTAGATTACAAAACACTCCCACAACTCTGGCTATTAATTACAACCAAGATTTTTTTTAATTTGTACACAAAAAAGTTTTTTTTCCTAACAAATTCATTCAAGACCATGCTGCAAAAATTAATACACCACAATGAAAGTCTTAAGAACAAAGCTACATTTTAGTCAACAAAATCCTAAATGGGCCCCTTTCACACAGGGCTGTCTCTTTAGATGGACTCTGCATGCTAAGCGAGGGATCGATCCGTTGATTTGAGCAGGCGGATGACAGGTCCGTCTTTGGTCACTGGGCAGAGACTGACCTGTCAGAGCCCCGCTGTCCTCTTTGGGAGATTGGATGAAAACAGTCGCCTGTCCGTTTTCATCCGATCCCATCAGAGCTGATCGACAAATGGAAAATAAGGTTTCCATCCGTCTGGATTTGGCAGACAGGCCATGTCACCGCTAACATCCGTCTCTCTATAGAGGTGAATGGAGCACCAGATCGGGTCCACCTGGAAAATGGACAGGCACACCTGATCGGAAAGCATGTGTGAAAGGGGCCTTAACAATAATTCAACTACAGGCAAGTCCAATTAACTAAACAGGTATCCAGCAGACCGTTGATTATAAAAGGGCATTGCCTAAAGAAAACCTCTTCCCATTTCATGCCGTCAGCAATGGCACCACATAGAAGAGAAACGTCACAAGACCTGAGAAAGAAAATTATTTATTACATAAGAAGGGTGAAGGCTACAAGAAGATCAGCAAACCTTTACTTATCATACAGAATACTGTAGCAAAAGTGATACAATAATTTAGCAACGATGGAACTGCATCCACATATCACAGAGATGTCCAGGTCATCCACAGAAGTTAACGGCTCAACAGGAGCGTGCAGTTAGCTAAAAAAGAGAAAGCCAAGCTGGGCCGATTTTTTCCCTATACACAATACGATGTACACTGAAGAGGAATGGCATGCATGGGTGTTGTCCACGAAGGAAGCCTCTCCTAAAACCCATGCACAAAAAAGCCTGGCTAGAATTTGCCAGGACCCATGCTGAAAAAGACTACTGTGATGACTACTAGTGATGAGACCAAGATAAATGTCTATGGTGGCTTCAAAAAAACTGTATGGCGACAAAGGTGAGGAGTACAAAGAAAAACACATGGTGCCTTAAGTGAAACATGGTGGTGGCAGTGTCCTTCTGTGGGGCTCTATGAGTGCTGCTAGTGTCCGGCGCTGCATTTCATTGAGACTCCATTCATACAGGGGAAACTTTGGATCTGACTTCAAGTCGCCCCAAGTCGCCTCAAGTCACGCTACATGAAAAGAAAATCAATGTACGTGAATGGATCAGTCTTAATGCACACTACTGCAGTCGCTCCGACTTCAGAAAAGGTTCCTGTACTACTTCAATCTGACTTCTAGGCGACTTGTACCCATTGATTTCAATGGAAGTTGCCTCCAAGTCGGATCCCCTGTCTTAACTGAAGCAACTTTCCAGGAAGTAAAAAATAGTCTTCTAGGCAAACCCCTCCCTCCCACAGAGCTGATTATTATGTGATTGGCCACTGCCAAAGTCCCCTGTCCTGGAGGAAACTTCAAGTTGCCTTGTAAGTTGCCTCAAGTCACGTGATTCATACTCAAGTTATGTCCAAGTTGCCTCCCAAAGTCACGCTGAAAGTCGTGTTGCCCCTGTGTGAATGGAGTCTGATGATCATGAATTCACACATGTACTGCTCTATATTAAAAGAGAAGATGTTACCACCACTCCGTGCCCTTGGTCCTCAGGCACTTTCGACATGACAATTATCCACACACCTAAGGCCACTGTTGCATTTCTGAAGAACAGGGTGAAAGTGATTCAGTGGCCAAGCGTGTCCCTTGACCTGAATCTAAATGAACACCTATGGGGAATTCTGAGCAGACACGTTGAGCATCACTCTCCATCCAACATCGAGGTTCTAAAAGAGGTCATTCTTTTCTTGAGGAATGGAAATAAAATAATGTTGCAAAATGTCACCAACTTGTTCATTCCATGCCTAGAAGACTTGGTGCTGTCCTTAAAAATCATGGAGGTCATAGAAAATACTATATGTAGTTGTTGAGCTTTGAGTAAAACTGCAGATTTTGTAATCCAAGTATGGATGCAGCTCTACTGCGGTCCATTAAAGTGGAGGTCAGAAATCAAGTCCTGACAGATCACTTAATGCTGGTCCCTTTTGCAGGTATGGCTATGCAAAACATTTAAAATAAGTGCCTGTACTGTTTAAAACCAAGTATTGCACTAAAGAGTCACTGGGCTAAAGGCTGATCAGCTGACAGCTTTAACATTTACTGTTGCTGAAGAGAGAAGAAACCAACAGGAATGACACAGACTAAGCTGAGGGAACACAGATTAGGGAGGGAAAAGAGAAAAAGCAGGAGAGGTGACAAGACAAACACTGTTGCAAGGGAGTCACAAGTTAGTGTTGGTTCACACTTTGCGGTGTGGGAACCGCATGCAAATTTGAACAGGGATCGCACAGCATTTCTGTTCACATCACATGAGATTCTTCAGCAGAGCTATTTGAGCCACTATTCTGTATGTCTCAAATTACACTGAATCCGCACCAAAAATATTCAGGACCCATTTTTGGCCACGCCAGAATCGGATCACATAGGTGTCCGCACCCATGTGATCTGGTTCCGCAAACAGATTATGGGGTGTCGTTATCTTAGATACCCACAGTGGTTCGCATGAACAAGGTGCGATTTGGAGGCAGCGCAGAATCTGCAAAGGATTTGCCGCAAATTCGCATTGCATCCGTGTCAAACTTACAAGGATAGTGTCCCATCTCATCTCCCCGATATTCTCTCCTTTCTCCCTCATAGCAGCCTGTGAAGTTCAGCACTGTATAGCCTGGTACATACGTAAAGTCTGTTCACTTAATCCAGCGGGCTGAATGAAAAAATAAAATAAAAACTGACAACTAGTCGTACTAACACACGCATTGGTGCACCAATCTCCCCCACTGTGTTGTGTTCTGATAAAGGTACTGCCTCTCTGGCAGAACAAAACCCACTAATCAGCACTGGTTAGACCAGATTCTGTCAGAAAGAGCAAAATGGATAGACAAATAGGGAAGTCATCAACCAACAGAAACACTATGAAAAAAGAAATCCCAATAAATATTGCATATGAAGAGGAAACTCTTCATCCAGTGTTATGTACCCCTGTAATAATGTATTAGTGTCCCATGTTCAAAGAGTAATGGATAAGAACAACCAATGATGATTTAAAAAAAAAAAAAGCCCATGATGGACATGAGAAACATTCCCTTTACCAGCAACCAGTTATGTAAGGCCAGGAAGACAAACTGAGGTACACTATCGGCTCACCCAACCAGTATATTACCAAAAGAGGACCAGCCTGGGCCAACATCCAGACCCCCAAGCTCTGCAACTACACTGTACAGCCCTCGGAAAATGCCATCTAGGACCCCCTTGGACCACAGGACTGGTGAACGCAGTCTATTTCCAATTCTGATGCAGAGTTACAGTCCATATATATATATATATATTCAAGATCACAAATATAGTCCATTTCTGATAAGCCTTCTGGAACTCTGAGGCATATATTATTACAGTGGCCCTTGTTTTCACTATCCTCCGCTTGCAGCTGAAGATGGGTAAAGTCTCCCATAGATATGTTCATTAGCTGGCTCTAAGGCTGTGAGATGAGGTTCATGTGTAGCGATTATATCTACAGCAGCTAGTTTAGCCTCATTGTTGGTCAGTTGCTGTTTAACAGCATCCACCTTCCTTTTCAGAGAAGCTTCTATTCTCAGTGGCCATTACTCATGAGCAGTATGGTTAATCTTGCATGCATGTCTGAGAGCCTGCAGTGACAGTGAATCTGCTAATGAAGCTTTCAAGCAATCAGAATGTGTGGGGAAATCAGGAGGAGGGATAAAATGTAAAAGGTAACATGGTGCCCATAATTCACAGTGGATTCTTAGCTTACCCTAGTATTAGCATAGAGAGTTGTTCAAGATTAGAACAGTGTGCCAACTACAGAGTATGTTTTTCCACCAGGCATCATTCATGGCATTTGTGAGCATTTACGATAATGAAGCATAATGGTCAAAAGCCTATGTTAAGGTCAGCTAAGATACATAACAGCAAAAGCCTTACGCATCACCAAAGAAAGAAAATCGAATAAGAGAAGGTAGGAAGATATCCAGGGGACAGGTCATCACTTAACTTGGGACTACGGATGGACCCAGGACCAGAGTCTGAGGCTGGGTTCACACTGGATGCCGATGCAGCTCCCAGCAGGGGTCAGGTGCGTCCAGGTTCACAGTTTCAACCCGCATCCAATTTACAATAGTGTGAACCAAGCCTAAGAAACCTTGCCTTAGAGCAAAATCACTGGAGTACAATATTACTGCCCCATTACGTTTTTAAAATAACGTTCCAAGCTACCTAATGGTTTGGTAGCCAAATGTTAACTGCAAAATTTTCTTAGCTATATCACATTTCTCAAAGGATTTGACTTTTTCAGGCACTGTAACACAAACCTCAAGCAAAATTGCAAACAAATGTGTAAAAAATAACTACACTTTCTATATTTTCCTCTAAATCCGCTTTTCAGAAAGGTGGGAAAATGCGGAGAAAACCCACAACAAGGTGCAGTTTATGTAGTGTCTTCTCGGAATCAGAATAAAAACAGGCAGCTTGGTGTTTCAGTAAGATGAGGCAGATTGGTGTGTTACTCAGAAGCCTGGGGATACATCTGAACTGCTAAGATCCCAGCTGTGCTTCTCTGTTAATGTGCAACAGTAGGTTTTAATGAAAACTGTAGCCTGTTCCTGTAATGCTCAGTGCATTCCCTCTTACGTGGATGATGATGCTGTTCTGCTAAATTTTTAATACAGAAGAGTCTGCAGCACTCCGAAAGCTTATGTTAAGCGTGCCCTGAGCAAAAGTCAGTGTAATTTTTCATTCACACAGCAGTGCTACTACAAATAATTAAAGGGTCTCTCTTGCCCTCGTATTTGCTACAAATAAAAAATTATAATATCTATACATACACACACACTACAAAAATATATACAGACACACACACACACACACACACACGTGTATATATATATATATTATGTTTGTCTCTTCTGTACAATTCTTCTCTTGGAGTACATAACAGAACCCAGAGGAGTTAATACACATAAACTACTAAGGTTATGCCTGCCACCTTCCTCTGAATAGGCACAAGCCAAAAATAGGCAACAATCCATGCTCAGGTGGAACTCCCTCACCCCAGCTATTCCCTCAGTTTTTTTAGGTTTGTTTTTTATTTATACGTAGAGATCTGGCCAGAAAGGGGGTTTTTTTTTCAACAGAACAAGCTCTCCTGCAAATTTAGCAATGTTGAAACAAACCATTTACCACAGACCGGGGTGCTTACACGAATCTTTTATGTAAAACTTTTATAAAAACTGCTTGTATAACTGCAGTGTGAGCTAGAGTTTGGCTTCAATTTGTTATTGTATCTAAACCTGATAATCCATCTAACACTCCCCTCGCCCCCAGATGGACAATGCTGCTGTCTGAGGTGCCCCTTCATCCAAAGTGGGGGCACTCTAATATAGGAAATGTGTTATTGGCTAGATCAGTTGAAAACAGAGGGAAACAAAGCCTAAAAACAGAAAAATGAATAAAGTCACTACATCAAATAATTGCTCAGCTACATTATTGTTCACACAACTACTTTTCTGATAAAAAAAAAAAAGGAAAAACTTCTTTTGAGAAATTTTTGGGAAAGCCAGCTGATGAGAACATGCATTTACCTCTTAGTTTCGGGCCGTTCCGGTCTCGCAAGCAGTGCATTGTGCTTAGGTTGTTCGCAAACCTTTTGCTCCTCATAGGCCTTCAACTTCTCTTTCAACATCGCAATCTAAAAAAATAAAAAATAAAACAAACAAACAGTAAAAAACATATCTAAAATTTGTTCAGTATCTTAAAGTGGTGTTCCACAGAAAAAAAAAAAAAAAAAAAAATCATTAAAATTCCTAAATACAAAAAAATACAATTTAACTCGCCTCTAAATGCCTGTTGCTAGGGGGTCCCTCGTGGTCTGCCTCCTTCAGTGCCTGGGCTGGTGACGTCACTTCCCCTCGGCGCAGGAAGGGCTCAGCTCTGCCCCCTCCCTCCTGTCAGTCATCTGGGACATGTGACAGGTCCCAGATGATTATTAAAAGTAAGCAGCTCCAGTATTTGTAGCTGCTGACTTTTTTTTTTTTTTTTTTAAGGGGAACACCTATTTAAGCTCCTAAATTGTGAGACTAGGATTATGAAAATTGCTCACCACATTTATAGTAAAAAGCTGTATTTTTTTTTAATTTTTTTTTTTTAATATCTGCAAGAATTAGATCATCAGCATATCTGGTAGTCATTATGGGCACTTTCATACCTAGATAACACCCCTGAACAACTGCTCTCAGTGGTTTCAAAGTGGCTCAACTTTTTGCCAAATCTATTAATGCAGATACCTGGAGATGACAATAGTGTCAAGTTAGGCATCTTGTTATTAATATGTATACCCGTTTAATAAGAACACTCATGTATGGATCAGAGGATTATTAACCACTTCACGACCAGCCTATAACAATTTTACGACTACAGGGTGGCCACTGTGCAGGATCACACACACACAACCTGCACTTCTGGGTAGTGGGCGTGAGTGCCCACCGCCGGCAGCTTGCTCCCGCTGCGATTCTGCACAGCGGGAGCTGATCGGCGGACTTCATGTCTGCTAGTACCCGCCAATCATTCGGTACACAGGCAGAAAGGCAGATTGCGTTCTGTCAGTTCCTGCTTTGCAGGAACACAGGGTCCATGCCTTCCCCTAGTAAAAGCACCTCCCACAGCAGGGCTTGACAAACCCCAGGCGCCAGGTTGCCAATGCGACCAGAAATCACAACCTGGCGCCTAAGCTGCCACCAGCCCACTCACTATTGATGCCCCAGGACATGCAGAGCATTAACACTGACTGCCGTCCTCCCTCCTCCACACTCAGCGGCGCCGCACTAAGTAGGTGAAACCGACAAGCAACGGAGAGAGGAGGATCTGTCAGATTTCAGCCTGATATCGGGGTGGGCGGGACCCGGCCGGGGTGGGCGGGACCCAGCATCTATCAAACACCAGCCAAGGGGATCTGGGCGGGCCGATACGTTTATGTGGCCCGCCCCTTTTCTTAAGCGGCCCAATAGTTGGCTGGTGTTTGATAGCTGCTGAGTCCCGCCCACCCTGGCTGGGTCCCGCCCACCCCGGCATCAAGCTCAAATCTGACAGATCAGCCTGTGTTACTTGTCAGTTTCACACCCCGGCTGGATCCCGCCCATTCCGACATTAAGCTCAATTCTGACAGCTCCTCTGTTACATTTCAGTAACAGTGTGCTCCGTGTGAAACCTGCCAGCGCCAACCAGTGCCACCTGCCAGCGCCAACCAGTGCCACCAACCAGTGCCACCTGCCGCCACCAACCAGTGCCACCTGCCGCCACCAACCAGTGCCACCGCCAATCAGTACCATCTGCCAGTGACAACTAGTGCCACCTGCCATCACCAACCAGGGCCACCACCAATCAGTGCCAACTAGTGCCACCGCCAACCAGTGCCACCTGCCAACACCAACTAGTGCCACTGCCAATCAGTGCCATCTGCCAGTGACAACTAGTGCCACCACCAACCAGGGCCACCTGCCAACACCAACCAGGGCCACCTGCCACTTCCAAACCAGTGCCACGTGCCAGTAGTGCCACCTGCCAGTTCCAAACCAGTGTCACCTGCCAATGCCAACCAGTGTCACCTGGCAGTTCCACGTGCTACCTGCCAGCCAGTGCCACCTGTTGCAAGCCTTACTCTTTTCTGGTCAGCCCATAACCCTGATGCAACAGCGTTTCATTGGAGTTATTGACTGGGTGCTCCATTGTGAGTTAGGGATAGGGGGTGAAAATGAGTGGCCTTACCCCGGGAGCTGACAATCCATAACGGCTCCTAACTTTAACTGGCTTTTAAATTCAAAGCAAATTTGTCAACCCCTGTCCCACAGTACAGAAAATCAATACCTAGGCACAGTGTTAACCCTTTGATTGTCTCTGTTAACTCCTTCCCAGCCAGTGGCATTAGTACAGTGACCGTGCATATTTTTTAGCACTGATCACTGTATTAGTGTCACTGGTTCCCCCAAAAAAGTGTCAAAATGTCAGTGTTCTATTTGTTTGCCGCAATATCATAGTCTTAGTGAAAAACAAATTAAATGTATCCCATAACTTGTAAACGCTATAACTTTTGCACAAACCAATCAATATATGCTTATTGGGATTTTAGTTACTGTATTTATTGGCGTATAACACGCACGGTTTCACCATGAAAATTGGGTGCAAAAAAAGTGTGTTATATGCCAATACTTAGATTTTAGCTGCCTCAGAGGGGGCAGGGAGGGGGGTGGGACGAGCTCCATCAGATTACATACAGTGAGAATCGCCTGTTTACTTGGCGGCCTGTGATAGGAAGTCCAGTCTCCTGGGCTGCCATTGGACCACTGTTCTGTCCATCATAGGAGATTCTCACTGTATGTAATCTGTCAATGCTTGTTTCCACCCCCCCCCCCCCCCCCCCTATGCTCCAGATAGGCATTGATGGCAATGGTGAGGCTGCTGCATTGATGTGGACTGATGAGGCTGCAGATGGGCATTGATCAGGCTGCATTGATGGCAAGGGTGTGGCTGCAGACGGGCACTGACCCTCATTTTGCTTCAAATTTTTTAACGTTTTTTTTCCCCTGAAACTTCCCTCTTAAAATGAATGTGCCTGTTATAAGCCAATAAATACAGTACCAAAAACATGGAGCAGACTTAAGAAATTAAGCAAAAACTAAAAACCCGAGGTGATTAAAGAGGAGCTGCACCTAAAAAAAAAAAAAAATATTAAAAGCCAGCAGCTACTAATATTGCAGCTGCTGACTTTTAATAAAATCACACTTACCTGTCCCAGGTTCCAGCGATGTCGGCGGCAGATGACGAGCGATCGCTCGTCTCGCTGCTGCCACCGTCGCCATCCTCTGTCAGGGAACCGGGAAGTGAAGCATGACGGCTTCACTGCCCGGTTCCCTACTGCGCATGCAACTTCCCCTTTAGGGTGAAGAACCGCTTTAAGTACAACCAAAAAAAGCTTTATGGGGGGGGGGGGGGGGGGGGAAGAGGACATGCATTTTATTTGGATACAATGTTGCACAGCTGTGCAATTGTCAGTTAAATTAATGCAGTGTTGTATAGCAAAAGATGGTCTGGTCATTTGCGGGGCTGCAGCACGGTCAAATAATTCTGGGAGGACATACTAGAACTTCCTCCCAGAATCGCGCGCCCCCTGGGTTGCACACCCCTTAATATCTATGACCGCTGTGTCCGGGGGACCCAGGGCATCGCGATGAAGGGCCAGCGACAGCTGCCCTTTACCACATGATCGATCAGTCAAATTACAGAGCGATCATTTGTAAACAAGCCAGCGCATGCCCGGCTTCGCTACCTCTCCGTACTGATCGGTACAGTGCAAGGGGAGAGATTGCATTCAGCAGTGCTGTGGGCAGGATCTGTAGTGCCCAGAGGGCTGCTCTGTGCCCATTGCAGTACTCATCCATTCATGGCTCAGCCACCCCCATCCATGGCTCATTTGCCTTATTCATGCTAATCCATGCCACTACAGTGCCTCAAGAAAGCGTAATAGGTAGTCAAATTAGATTTGAAGTGTATGCCCCTAGAACACCTGATGGTTCTCCCTGCATGTTGGGCCAGTTTGTGGCCAGGCTGTGAAAAAGTCCCACACGTGGCATTGTTATACTCAGAAGTAGCAGAATATATTTTGGGGTATACATTTTGTCTATATACACACATGCCAAGTGTTATAAAATATCTTATACATCTACTTTGTGTAAAAAAAAAAAAAAAAAAAAAAAAAAAAAAATGCATTTTCTATTTCTTTAATTTTCCAAAAACTTGTGGAAAAAAAATGACATGTTCAAAAGAATCATTATGCCTCAAAATATGCGTTGCGGTATTTTCTTTCCAAAATGGGGTCATTTCCATTGTCCTGGTGTTCCTGGGCCTTCAAAAGTGCAAGAGGTAGTCTAGAAATTAGATGTGTCATTTATGTCCCTAGAACGCCTGGAGGTACTACTAGCATGTTGAGCCTCTGTAGTGACCATGCTGTGTAAAAGTCTCACACATGTGGTATTGCCATACTGAAGAGGAGTAGTAGAAAGTGTTTTGGGGTGTAATTTGTGGTATGCACATGCTCTGTGTGAGAAATAACCTGTTAATATGACAATTTTGTGAAAAAAAAAAAAAAAAAAAAAAAAAAAAACAGAGATAAAAAAACACAAAGATAAAAAAAAAAAAACACGTAATTTTTTGCAAAGAATTGTGATATAAAACTCACCATGCCTCTTACTAAATACTTTGGAATGACTACTTTTCAAAAAGGGGTAATTTGGGGGATATTTGTACTGTTTTGGCTTGTTAGTGGCTCAAGAAATAATAGACTGTCAGGACATCGGGTGCGATCAACTTCCAATAATTGTCACCAAAGATTGCAGACTATAACTTTCACAAAGACCAAATATACACGAGTTTGGGTTATTTTTTTACCAAAGATACGTAGCAGTATAAATTTTGGCTAAAATTTATGAAGAAAAATTACTAAATTTGCTAAATTGTATAAAATAATTTTCGGGTCTTTTTCATTTATATAGCAAAAAATAAAAACCCAGGAGGTGATCAAATACCACCAAAAGAAATCGCTATTTGTGCTGGAAAACAAAAAAAAAAATATGGGTCCAGTGTTGCATGGCTGCGTAATTGTCATTCAAAATGTGAGAGCACTGAAAGCTGAAAATTGGTCTAGTTAGGAAGGGGGTTTAAGTGCTCAATGGGTAAGTGGTTGAGGTAAAAAATCCTTATGGCCTTGATGAGTAACTTTTCAATTTGACAGGATTTTTTTAAATTTTTTTTATGGACTACCATTTTAAATAACCTATTGTTACAAATACTCAGAACTAAGTATGACCGTTTACATAGACATACCTCTTTTTTCTGCTGCTCACAAATCTTCACATACTGACTGATGTGACTGTCCAGACTAACCACATTACTCTTCACCTGTTAACACAAAATATATTTTAAGTGTATGTCAAAGAAAAAAAACAAGAGAAAAAAAACCAGTACAAGCTTTGCAATGTGTACAGTTCTAAGTGTTTTATCCCCCTAGAGTGCCTTGAAAATTTATAACCCTTGACGTTTTCCACATTTTTTTCATGTTACAACCAAAAACTTAAATTTATTTTATTGGGATTTTATGTGATAGACCAAGCACAATTGTGAAGTGGAAGAAAAAAAATGCTTTTCCAATTTTTTTTTTACAAAAGTCAATACCGAGTCAACACTTTGTAGTACCACCTTTCGCTGCAATTACAGCTACAAGTCTTTTCGGGTATGTCTGTACCAGTTTTGCACATCTAGAGTGGCATTTTTGGCCATTCTTCTTGGCAAAATAGCTCAAGCTCTGTCAGATTGGATGGAGAGCGTCTGAACAGCAATTTTCAAGTCTTGCCGCAGATCCTCAATTGGATTCTGGTCTGGACCATTCTAACACATGAATATGCTTTGATCTAAATCATTCCATTGTAGCTCTTGCTGTATGTTTAGGGTTGTTGTCCTGCTGGAAGGTGAACCTCTGCCCCAGTCTCACGTCCTTTGCAGACTAACAGGTTTTCTTCCAAGATTGCCCTGTATTTTTCCCCATCAACTAGGACCAGCTTCCCTGCCCCTGCTGGAAAAAAAAGCATCCCACAACATGCTGCTGCCACCACCATGTTTCACGCTGGGGATGATGTGCAGCGTTTGTGTGGTGGAAAACTGAGTTTTGCTTTTAGACAACAAAAAAAAAAAAATCAAAAAATGATGGTCTCATCTGACCAGAGCACCTTTTTCCACATTTGCTGTGCCACCCCCACAGTTTCTTGCCAACTACAAATGGGACATCTTATGGCTTTCTTTCAACAATGGTTCTTGCCACTCTTCCATAAAGGCCAGTTTTGTGGAGTGCATTACTCCTGTAGACAGATTCTCCCACCTAAGCTGTGGATCTCTGCAGTTCCGCCAGAGTTAATATGGGCCTTTTGGCTGCTTCTCTGATTAATGGTCTCCTTGCCCGGCCTGTCAGTTTAGCTGGATGGCCATGTTTTGCTAGGTTTGCAGTTGTGCCAAACTTTTAATTTTTGGATGATGGATTGAACATTGCTCCATGAGATGTTCAAAGCTTGGGATATTTTTTTTTATTTTTTATAACCTAACCCTGCTTTAAAATTTTCGACAACTTTATCCCTGACCTGTCTGGTGTTTCTTGGCTTTCATGATGCGGTTTGTTCACTAAGGTTCTTCAACAAACCTCTGAGGCCTTCACACAACAGCTTTATTAATACTGAGAAAAAACTACACAGAGGTGGAATTCTATTTACCAATGGTGATAGGTGATTTCTGAAGGGAATTGGTTCCACTACATTTTAGTTAGGGTTAGAGTAAAAGGGGCTGAATACAAATGCACATAAACTTTTCAGATATACGTACAAACTTAACAATTATGTGCCACTTTGTCTTGGTCTATTACATAACAGCTTTGCGGAAAGAAATAAGGAGATCATTGCTATTTTTTCATTTGAACAATATGGGGCACAGGCTCTATAATGGTTAAGACTGAGATGTTCAAACAACAGTTCATCTGTTGGGTGGGCAACACAGCAACACCACCAACAGGTCCACATAGAAAAGGCTCAATAGACTCCGAAATCTTATGTCTGAAAACTGACATCAGAGGCGGCCTAAACAGCCACCTAGAACTACTTAAATTTGCAACAGAGGACCAAGTGACAGGCTTGTAAATCTGAGAAACAGGGGGCAGAAAAAGTCAAGAAGCATGAACAAGTTGCCTTATGGGGGAAGGGAGGAAATCTATCCTTCAAACAATTGACTCAAATAACTTGTCTGATCCACCTAAAATTAGTGGAGCAGGTAACCCCTGCCTAGAAATGTTAGTAAGCACAGAGGAAATCCATTTGCCTAAGGCCCCTTTTACACCTGAGCATTTTGTTGCTTGTGGAGAGGGAGGGGAATGTCTTTCTGCCAAGCATGGTAAAGGATTTGTAGGCCATTGTAAACCCAGGTAATGCGGTAACATTTGCTATACTGTGCCACCAGAACTGAACCAAGAGATGTTGCTAGTTCAAATTCACACCCAAAAAAAGAGAAAAAGGATAGCAGTAACTCAATAGAAAATGAGGTGGTGCAGACATACTAGGCACCACAAGAGAGTTGCACAGGTGCAATAATACCAAGACAGGTGTATCATGCAGTAAAAATAGTGCCACATTTAAAGAAAACCCAGCACTTCATGCTGCCAGCTGCAACCACCTGAAGGGTTGTCAGCAGCCCCCACACACAAAGATTGGAATCCAAAAAAGGGGTAACTCTGGGGCATGAGTGTTTAAAGGCCCCCTGATCTTCCAAGTGAATGGCTGCACATTTGGGGGGGGGGGGGGGGGGCGCTGTACTGGTATGACCATTGAATTACAGGTAGGCTTGTTCTCCCAGCTTAGCCAAGAAACCGACCACACTGGGATACAGTTGACACAAATGGTGCACCTTTCTATTTGAAACTGATTGGGTTGTTTTGCAAGGTAAGGGTTCACATATAGTTTTGCTTCTCCTGATTTGCATACTGGTCTTTGAATCCCATTGGTGTCAATGGGTCAGTGTAATAGCCAAGCAAATAGTTTCCGAAGGAGGTCAGCAATGGCAACCTTTGTATTTTTTTCAAAATGACGCCCAACTCCAAAAGCTGCCATATTAAAGCAGGGTCAACCTCACAATACTCAAATCTGTCACAGCTGAAATGCTAGGATGTTGTCCAAATTCCTGTGCACTATACCGGCCACCTGCAAAATGAAAAATAAGAGGATTGTCTGAGGCAATTTACTTACAGCAGATTTTATTTCTTTCGCTCTATTGGCATACTTCAGAGTATTGTATGTATCATCATAGGACAGTGAAGAAGGACTAACGGCAGCAATCATGATGGTGCGACAGTTCCCACCCAGGGAATCCTTAAGTAGCCGTGTAAGCTTGCTGTTTCGGTAAGGTATATGTTGTTTCTTTGTCTAAAGGAAACAAAAACAGGCAAGACCATTAATCGTGTGTATTTGGACATGGACTAACATTGTTTCCTGCATATGATTAAGCCCTGGTTCACACCGATAGGAAACAAACAAGATTCACTGCATTTCTCTGTATTGCAATCGCACAGAGCCCATGCGGGATGTTAAATCAACGGCACCCCGAAACAGATTGCAAAACACAGTTCGATTATCAGAACCGCATTGTATGGGTGTGAACTGCAGTGAGCTCTGGAGGGACAGAGCAGAGAGCGGGTGACTGATGATCGAAAACTAAATGATCAGCAGTCTTTGATTGCTCAGTTCAGGATTAGAGGCGGCGGGGGACAGCTGCAGTTTGGATCGGTGCTGCAGTTATGAAGGAGAGTAGTTTTTTTTTAACCACTTAAGCCCCAAACCATTTCCCAGCTAAAGGACCAAGCCCCTTTTTGCGATTCAGCACTGCCGCTTTGACAATTGCGCAGTCGTGCGACATGGCTCCGAAACAAAATTGACGTCCTTTTTTTTCCCACAAATAGAGCTTTCTTTTGGTGGTATTTGATCACCGCTGCGGTTTTTATTTTTTGCGCTATAAACAAAAAAAATGACAATTTTGAAAAAAAAAAAATTTTTTTTTAATTTTGCTATAATATCCCCCAAAAATATATAAAAAAAAATGTTTTCCTCAGTTTAGGCCTATACATATTGTTCTACATATTTAAAAAAAAAAAAAATTGCAATAAGCATCTATTGATTGGTTTGCGCAAAAAGTTATGGTGTCTACAAAATAGGGGATCGTTTTATGGCATTTTTATGATTTTTTTCTAGTAATGGCGGCGATCAGTGATATTTATTGTGACTGACATTATGGTGGACACGTCAGACAATTTTGACACATTTTTGGGACCATTGGCATTAATACAGCAATCAGTGCAATTAAAAATGCACCGATTACTGTGAAAAATGGCACTGGAGAGCAGTGTAGGGGTTAAGTGTATGTTTTTTTTTTTAACTCTAGGGGGCGTGGCTTGGCATCTGATGTCACTGATAGTCTGTTGCCTATAACAGGGAACAGACTATCAGTGACAGCCTCAGTAGGAAGCACGAGGAGAGGTTTGTTTACACTTGCCTCTCCTCGTTCTTCAGCTCTGTGACCAGATCATGGGACACCCGCAGCGATCGTGCCCTTGGGTCCGGCGCCCACAGAGCTTAGGACTGGGTCACGAGTGTGCCTCCGGTGGCGCGCTCACAATCCACGGCTGGCCACTTAAAGGGCAACGAACCTGTACGTGCTTGTGCCCAGCCACGCCATTCTGCCGATGTACATTGGCGTGAGGCGGTCCTTAAGCGGTTAAAGCCATGTTTAGGGAGAGAGTTGGCTCTGATGGAGAGGATGTGCGCTCGAAATGTGTAAGGAACGTGCTGAGGCAGTGCTTAAGTTACTATTGCTAGCCACAGTCAGACAACTGTCAGTCAGACAGACATAATTTGATTTATCATCAAAGATTGGTGATCTGCATGTATACACAGCATGTTTTAAAGGCCAAGTTGAGCTTTGTTCACGTTTTTTTTCTTCTAAATTCCAGCTCCCCTATGTACCAAGCATTAATGTACTACTAAAAAAAAAAAAAAAAAAAAAACACCCCAAAAACTAGTGGGTTCTGAGAGGAGCGCTAACATCACAAAATGGCAAAAACTTCAAAAACGCAGATAAATGCTCAAAAACTTGGCTCACCAGCATTTAATTCAAATGAAAATATTTTTTTAAATACTTAAAAACCGCTTGAGGCGTTTTCATTATACAGGATTTATATAGCGCCAACAGTCTGTGCAGCGCTTTACAACACTGGGGAAGACAGTACAATTACAATATAATTAGGGCTGCAACTAACGATTATTTTCATAATCGATTAGTTGGCAGATTGTTTCGCTTAATAACCTTTAAAAAAATAAAATAAAATAAAATAATTATATATATATATATATATATATATATATATATATATATATATATATATATATATATATATATATATAGTGTATAATTTAGTTGATATGTAAAGTTAAAAAAGACAATATATTCTTAAATATCTCTATGCAGTGGTAAATATAAATAACCAACTATATGGTTAGGGAGCAAAATCCACTCTGAGAATAACAGACAGAAGACATATACTGTATATACTATTAGAGGAGATATATACTGTATATATTATTAAAGGGGGGATCTGGTAAATCAGACTCAGATCAAATTTTTTTTTATAAAAAAAAAAAGTTTTCCTTCAAAAAAATTAATTTTAAGAACGTTTGATTTTCTAATGGTTAGTGGGGTCAATTCAAGTTCATTTTTAACCACAGTGAAGGGAAAATTTGGAAATAGAAAACTTCTCGATCAAAGGAATTTTCAGACAGTGTATGTGGTTTTCATTCAGAAATGACATTCATTTTAAAAACAGAATGTTAAAAACAAGTGAAAATTTCAAACATTCTTTCATTCAGCAAATGTACCATGATTTTTCGTCTGAATATCCTCGTTGGAAAATTGATCCGTGTGGCCAGCATAAGGCTCTGTACACACCTATGCAGTTTGCTTTTGATCTGTTTCTGCAGTGCTTTTTGCAGTGGGTTTTGATTTTTGCATTTTTTTGGCCAAAGTGTTGTTGGGCAGATTAAAAAACACAAATTGCTGCAAAAACCCATTACATGCTTTTCTGCAGCTTTTCCATTGAAGTAGATTGAACCAAAAAAGCACAGTCCCTGACCCTTTCCAAACATGCAGTAGCAGAAAAAAAAGCACAGATGTGAACGTGTAACTGAACTAATGCATTTCTGCAAAAAGCACCAAAAAACACATCGATGTGACGTCCAAGAGGTTTAGTTAAAAAGGGTTAAAAACAAAAAAACAAAAAATGAGCCCTTTATTAGTACAAAAAAAAACTAGATAAAAGTAGATAATACTAGAAGGGGGTCATTTTTTTTTTTACTGTAGAACTGTGAAAGTAATATTTACAGTAGCGATTTGCTCTTTGTACTATAAAAAGGGCTCTTTTATTTTTTTTAACCCCATTAGGTTACTGGCTGATTAATCAATTATGAAAATAGTAATCGAATAATTTCATAATCGATTCCTTGACAATTAATCGATTAGTTGTTTCAGCCCGAAATATAAATACGGGAGAAATCAGAGGGCCTGCTCGTTAGAACTTACAATCTAGAAGGGTTTATAAGGTTATTATAACGTCCAGTGCACATGAAGCCTGAAACACACTTCAGATCTTCCAAGCCAGGTATCAGACTTTGCTTTAATTTCTTTTTTTCTCTACTGCCTGTACTTTACACAGAAGATATACGGATGGGGAGAAGGAGAAAGACTCTGCTTACATAATAACCCCAGTTACATGAATATGCCGTTTATTAATCTGATTTTAAACACATGTTCTCTAATGAATGGCACACATTAGATTTTACATGTGGACCAGATTAACAAAAAAAAAAAAAAAAAAAAAAAAAAGACAAATCTATTGTGTTTTGCCTATGGTGATTCCTTTAATTAAAGTTAGTTATAAAACATTGAGCACTATAGTTGCAACAGAGCTTCTAAAAACCTGAAGTAAAAGTTGAATGTGCTTTAAATTCTAGAAATGTGAATGGCGTTATTAAAAAGGAGAGCAAAAAAAAAAGGCATAAGGTTACGTACTAAAATTACACTGAATGTAATAAATGAGCTACTCGCTCTGAAAATTAACCCCTCAGCAGTTTGTACAACCCGAGCCAGTCATTGTATAGACGTTGTCTATTTTTTTTTTACCAGTTTCAGTTTGGGCCCAACCACAGCCTGTGTGTTGGGCTACACTGGGCACCTTTGGCAAGGGCAAAAACAAGGCGACTTGCCCTATGTCATGTTTCAGTTCACACCAGTGCATTGCAGTGGTTTGTGCTGAGAAAATCAGATCTGGTTTTATTACAGCATATCACAATGCACTACACTATATTGCAACCTGATGAAGTGAACAAAGATGAATTAAATGTAATTTTGTGACATTTCAATAAAAGTTGAAAAAAAAACGAACAAACCATGTGAAATTTCGTTTGCAATGCATCGGCACCACATTCACAGTGCAAACTGGCAGCCATTGTATAACGTGGACAAAAAAAATAAAACAAACATTCTGTAAATTTCCTGATGTTCTAGCCCTTAAAAATACTACAAACAGAAAACAAAACAACAACCCAGCACACACACAACTTGTCAATCTACTAGAAATCCAATGTTCTCCTAACAACCTGCTTGGGCTAACAATGCGCCACCTATTCTGCATTGAAGTCCCAACCAACATTCTCAGCCCTTCCTTCTGGAACTCTGCCTATTCCTCCCCACTTTCTGTCCCACTCCATATGCCTTCATTGACTCCTTAAAGCGTTTGGTAACCCATCCCAAAAAAAGAAAAAAAATCCCGTTGCCTTAAAGTGATTGGAAGGGTTTGCTTTTTTAATAACATATACTTATCTCCACTGTGCAGCTCGTTTTGCACAGAGTGGCCCCCGAACCTCGTCTTCTGGGGTCCCTTGGCGGCTCTTGGCTCCTCCGCGCATCAGATAACCCCCTAGGAGAATCACTCTCCCGAGGGGGTTTACCTTGTGGTCCTGATCCCATTAAATCAATAAGAACTATAAATTACTGATGCATGAGAAAAATAAAATATGCAAAAAAAAAAAAAAAAAAAGGAAAAATTTCTATTGTAAATAACTTTAACCACTTACCATCCAGGCCAATTCTGAAATTTCTCTCCTACATGTAAAATGTATCATTTTTTTGCTATAAAATTATGTAGAATCCCCAAACTTTTTTTTTTTTTTTTAGCAAAGACCCTAGAGAACGGCAGCCGTTGCAACTTTATCTTGCATGGTATTTGCGGAGCAATTTTTCAATCACTTTTTTGAAGGAAAAAAAAAAAAAAAAAAAAACAACATTAGTTAGCCCAATTTTTTTTCCCATAAAGTGAAAGATTAAAGGGATTGTAAAGTAAATTTTTTTATTTTTTTAAAATAAAAAACATGTTATACTCACCTCCACTGTGCAGATCATTTTGCACAGAGTGGCCCCGAACCTGCTCTTCTGGGGTCCCTCGGCGGCTGCCTCTGCTTCCTCCCGCAGGTACTTCTCATGTTCATGCGAGCTCCCTCGCATGGTGAGAAGCACCTGCGGGCGCGCTCCCGTGATACAGCCGCTCGCTGTATCACATGGCCCCGCCCCCCAGCACGCTGCGCCATTGGATGCGATTGACAGCAGTGCGAGCCAATGGCTGCGATGCTTTCAATCCATCCACTCTGGCCAATCAGCGGCCAGGCTGAGCAGCGAAAAGGACGGCGGGGGCGAGCACGGGATTTTCGAGGGGTCAGGCAAGTAAAAACGGGGGGACTGGGGGCGCCGGCAGTGTCAGATGTTTTTTCACCTTAATGCATAGAATACATTAAAGGTGAAAAAACATTTACCTTTACAAACCCTTTAAGTTACGCCTAGTAAATAGATACCCAACATATCACGCTTCAAAATTGCACACGCTCACGGATTGGCGCCAAGAGACTGGTTACATGTTTTGTGTTACCTCATGTGTTTGAACAGTTTTCATATGTGGGCGGGACTTACATATGTGTTGGCTTCTGCAAAGGGCCACTTTTATTTATTTTATTTTTTTTTAATTTTACTTTTTTTTTTTTTACTTTAGTTTAGGCTGGGAAGCCTGAAATAAAAAAAAATAAAAAAAAAAGATTTTGGCCTCCCAGCCAAGGCGGCGCCATCAGTTTGAATACAGAGGCTGGGCGTGACGTCACAACATCGTGCCCGGCCTCTGAATGATCATAGAGACTCCGGCGACTACCTGGACTCATGGACAGACACAAAGGAATGTGAAATAAGGTCTGGTCCATAGGGGGTAAAACGGTATGAGAGCCGAAGTGGTTAAAAGAAGGCATAGAATTGTAGACAGCTGTGGATATAAACGTATAAAAAGAGTATATAGCATCGCCCCCTCAATAATGTATCGATTAACAATGGTATCTCATTATTTCGTTCCCGGAGGGTACAATAATGCATGCCAAAACTTTAGAAACATTGTAGAAAGCGATCACAGCTTGTGGCTCACAGCCAATTAAGGACGTCTCTTCCATCGCACAGATGTCCGAGGCCCGGTCCAACCACTCCAATACTTCCAGAGGACTGGGATCGGTGCTTTAGCAGCATTTAACAAGGGTTTGCAAAGCAATTTTTTGTAGCGTTTGAACGGGAAGTTTGAGATACGTAGTAGACAGTAGGCGGCATTGAGTAGTAATTTGGTTTTCATAATTTGCTTAATTCATTCCCTGACCTTATGCCCGTACGTGGTCAGTGTCACCAAATGTGAATGAGAGTGCCTGTGTCACTCCCACATCTCCAAGAAGTGCTCAAGGTCTGTGGATTCCATACATGGCATTTTGCTGGGGTTGCATAACAATTTGTTAGCAACTTGTACGACGTTTCTTGCATCTTGGTGCTAGTAGAACACATGCATTTTTCCACTGATTGTCCGTTATATTAATCTGGAGCGCCTAAGACCAATTCCTCCTGAATCTATCCTCAGTGTTGGGCTTAGAGTATTGTAGCCGTGAGTAGGTAACTGAAGTTGCTCTCTGAAAATGTGAGCTTCCAGCACAGACTGTCTCTAAGTCAGTCAGTGGTCTAGAAGTCTCCTTGCTTGGCTTTACTACTGATATAGCTGCGTATTTGGAAGTACATACAAAGTGGCAGTTCGGGGACCCCACTGTCCCTTTTTAGTATCACAAAATCAGTAAAGTTAACCCTATGGAAACAGTCACCTGCTAGTAATGGGTTATTCGTATTTGTGCAGTGGAGTAATCGATTCCCAATCCCAGGGGAAAAGTCTGGGTTGTCTTTTATCAGCTTTAAAAGGGACTGAGTGGGGAAGTTACTGTGGAGTGTTTTATCGAGGAAAGCATTCAGAGTGGTCTCCAATAACGGGTGTGGTTTTAAAAGTTGTTTTTGTCGTAGTCCCGGGTTCCAGGAGGAGAAGCGTAGAGGCTCAATCCTCCTTGCTACGCTACCCAGTCCTTAGAGTCACTGTGGCAATGCCAGTACACTATTCTTGTCAAATGGGAGGCCAAAAAGTAATTCTTAAAGTCGGGTAGTCCCATCCCCCCAGCTTCTTTTGACCTAGTCAAGAGAGAGAATTTAATTCTGGTTCTTTTGTGTCTCCACAAAAACTTCAGAAGTATAGTGTGTATTTCTTTAAAGAAGCTTCATGGGATTTTGACTGGTAGGGCCCACAGTAAGTAGAGAAGCCTGGGTAGGATGGCCACCTTAAGGATGGCAGCTCGCTCAAACGAGGAAAAATAGCCTGCATTCCATATTTTGAGATCTGCCTATTTTCTGAAGTAATGGTGGGAAATTTGAGTCAAAAACCGATGATAACCTTTGGGGTGGACAACCAGATTTTCAAGTATTTCAATGCCGTTCCCTCCCATTTAAAAGGGGCAGTTTTCTTGGATCCTAATAAGGTCAGTGTCAGACAGATTGACGATGAACAATGCTTCTTGCCTGATGCGTGGAAATGCAGTTCTGGGGCCTGGGCAGCCGATTAGAAAAATTGGCTCCTAACTTTTTTAGCTGGTTTCTAGATTCTAAGCAAATTTATCAAGCCCTAGTCTAAGGTATTTATTAAAAATAGAGTCCCTGGTACTGCCATCTTTTATGTGGGAAGCTGGCTGTGACTTCCCGTGACTTCAGAGCTGCCTTCTCACTGCACATGCACGAGAAGCGGAGCAGTTTCTGAATAGTGCTGTAGCCTTTTGGAATATGTGACTTGTCCTAGGAGGCTGCAGGTGGGGGGAGGGGGAACTAATGAACAAAAAAAGTAAACCGTGAGATACACCAGGATCAGTGCATTGATACTGTTACTCCCAAGTGGTGTCCATATCTTTATTACATGGGTGGGTGATGGTTTTATTAGCTCCAAGATAGAAAACCCATGTTTTTGCTTTCAGTTCTTCTGAATAGGCACTGTATTTCTGGCAAAATTATTTTTTTTTTTGTTTTTTGCACTTCTTAAATTTTCTTAGCTTCGAAAATTTAAACTGGTACAAACCACCACAGCTAAAAAGGACTGGTAAACTGCAATATATTTAATTTTTGCTCTTGAGGTTATCCTTTATAGAAGAACCTACTACAACTCTATGAAGTGACTTCCTAAAATCACAATCCTGCAGAAGCTCATAGTGCTTGGTATTCTTGGAAAATCAGAGTAATAGAGTTTACAGGACAGCCACAAAGGCAAACAGCATTACCAGGGGCCCCATCAGTAGCCTAAAGACAAAGGCCAGACAACAAGAAGACCGAGAACAGCTAGTTACTTTCTTGGTTTATTGACCTATCAAATACACTTGCAATCGTACAATTTGCTACAACCTTAAATAGCTTCTAATGCAACAGTATACCAATGAAAAACGAAAGAAATTGAATATCATTTATGAAATGTAAGGTCTGATCACTCAACAGGTGGTTAGGAGAGAGATCAAATAGGGTACAGATATTACCTTATGTGAACTTTCATGATAACCATGCATGGTGTTATGTTTTAGGTCTAGCAATCATGTAACAGTAAATGTTTCCTTGACAACTGAACTTAACCTATCTCCAGGTAAGAGAAAAAAAAATAAATGCATTTTAACCACTTGCCGACCAGCGCACGACGATGTACGTCGACAGAATGGCACGGGCAGGCAAATGGGCGTACATGTACGTCCCTTTAAATTTGCCGCCCTGCCATCGGGAGCGTGCCGCCGGCGGCGCGTTCCCGCGCTGGTTGGGACCTCCGTGAGTCCGGTCGCGGGACCCGCGGACTCGATCGCTGCGGGCATCCCCGCGATCGTCTCACAGAGCGGCCAAATGAAGAAATGCCGTTGTAAACAGCATTTCTTCATTCTGCCTAGCAACTAGTGACGCTGATCTCTGCTCCATGTGATTGGAGCAGAGATCAGTGTTCACTAAATGAAAGCCCAACCCCCCCACAGTTAGTAACACACCCCTAGGAACACTTAACCCCTACACTGCCACCCACTGGTTAACCCCTTCACTGCCAGTGTCATTTACACAGGAATCACTGCATTTGTATAGCAGTGATAACTGTATAAATGACAATGGTTCCAAAAATGTGTCAAAAGTGTCCGATGGGTCCCCCACAATGTCGCAGTCACAAAAAAAAAACAAAAAACAAAAAACAAAAAACAAAAAACAAAAAACAAAAAACAAAAAACAAACAAAAAACAAAAAACAAAAAAAAAAAAAAAAATCGCTGATCGCCGCCATTACTAGTAAAAAAAAAAAAAAAATAATAAAAAATTATTAATAAAAATGCTATAAAACTATCCCTATTTTGTAAACGCTATAACTTTTGCGCAAACCAATCAATAATCGCTTATTGTGATTTTTTTTACCAAAAATATGTAGAAGAATACGTATCGGCCTAAACTGAGGGAAAAAATATTTTTTTATAGATTTTTGGGGGATATTTATTATAACAAAAAGTAAAAAATAGTGCGTTTTTCCCAAATTGACGCTCTATTTTTGTTTATAGCGCAAAAAATAAAAAACCGCAGGGGTGATCAAATACCACCAAAAGAAAGCTCTATTTGTGGGAAAAAAAGGACATCAATTTTGTTTGGGAGCCACGTTGCACGACCGCGCAATTGTCAGTTAAAGCGACGCAGTGCCGAATCGCAAAAAGTGGTCTGGTTTTTGACCAGCAAATTGGTCCGGTCTGAAAGTGGTTAATCGTGCACCCCTTTTGAATTAAAAAAGCAATTTACAAAGTTAAAAAAAAAAAAAAAAAAAAAAAGCACACATTTTCAAAAAAGCCCCAGTGAAACTAAGCTTCTGGCCCAAAATGTTTCCAATGACTACACATGAAACAGATTTGGCAAGTTGACCTCTTCCCAATCGATAGTGGAATTATTCTGGAATTTTTTGGGCATCAAACCCCAAACCCACACAAATATTAAAACATATCCTATATTCCATCAGCTTGTAACTGCTGCCTGCAAAGACTTTCCAAACGTGTAGAAAATGTCGACAACCACTGTTGAGTGGGTGGAAAGGAGAAAAAAAAAAAAAGAAGAAAAAAAGAATATTCTGCAAAATAGAAGAACTTGTGGCTTTTGACTCAGATATACATCAAAAAATGTGCTCTTTCAAGAACAAGCTAGTTTGTGTTCCGTGATTCAGACACTTGAACGAACATTGGAACAAAATAGTCCTACATCACTCTTTATATTTCTATCTGCAGCAAAACATCCATTTGTTGAGGCTTTAAATTTAAGACACGGTCAATCCTATTTTTTGTTCCCCAAAATACACTTTAGATCTATTTATCCTAGATCATTCTTTCTTCAAAATATCTGTAATCTCTTCCTTTCTTAAAGTCACGTTTCTAAATGAAAACATAAAAACTGCTAAGTTTTGATAAAGCAGTTGGCCCTTTCTTGCAGCACTGTATTCCCAGGTTCAATAACTCCAAAAGATGCTACTTCCTTTGGAAGTTAAAGCGTTCCTAAACCCAGGACCCTGCATTCACTATATCTGGTCTCCCACAGCACATTGCAATTATTTTAGTAAATATAAACTGATAAATACCTCTTAGCAGTAGTATATAGCATCTTATGACTTCTATCAGTGTCTGGTTAAAGCTTGTAGGAATAATTTTCCTTCTCCCCTGATTATCCTATGAGGCTGCAGGAACCCTGACCCTCTGTCTGGACAGTGCTGATTTGCCCTGTGCTAATCACATGCACTCTGCCAAGAATAAAAATATTCTCTAGCAATACACACCAAACTGAGCATGTGCAGATTGCTCCCAAGGCTCTGTTCTATCAAGATGAGTTTGGGTGCTTCAGGTTTCAACGTAAAAAAACTGTAAAGGAGGAACAAAAACTGGTAAAACTAATAAACCTCCATTAAAACTGGTCTAACCATGCGCACATACAAACCTGAATGTTAGTAAGGTTGAATAAAGACATCGAGTTCAACCTGAGCATCTACAATTGTCCCTATCCCTGTACATTGCACACTCACATCAGTCCCTACCCTTGAGGAGCCCACAATCCATGGTCCCCATTCATATATTAGGGCCAATTTTGGACAGAAGGCAATTGACCTACCAGCATGTCTTTGGATTGTGGGAGGAAACCGGAGTACCCGGAGGAAACCCACGCAGGCACAGGGAGAACATGCAAACTCCAGGCAGGTAGTGTTGTGGTTGGGATTCAAACCAGTGACCTTTTTTACTGCTAGGTGAGAGTGCTACCCACTACACCACTGTGCCGCCCTATGTTCAGATAGTTATTAGACAGCTGGATCATACATGCTTTTCCAGCAGTCACCTAGGTTCTATAACAGGGATGTTCACGGTCCTCCAGCTGTTGCCAAACTACACTTCCCATGAGACATTGTAAAACTGACATTCCCATACATGACTAGGCATGACAGAAATTTTAGTTCTCGAACTGGGGGACCATCGTATGAAGACCCCTGTTCTATAGGAATCTAAGCACATCAGCTCTCAACCAAATTATTTGTCAGTGATCACCTTCACAAAACAGTGCAGCTAAAACATCTCTTTACACTATCTGCCCCATTGTGCAATTGCTGGTCATACACGTACCATTGTTTATTCATCCAAGCCCTATCAACTAGACAATAGGAACCCAATGAAACAAAGGAGTTAAAAACATAATGCTGGTTTGCTTCCTGACAAGAAACTGCCTTCTTTAGTTCACATTTCTAAATGTTTAAAGTGGTTGTAAACATCAGACATGAAATATGAACAAAGCATATCCCTCCATTGTGTACTCGTCTCAATCCAGAGCACTAATTTATGTCCACTGTATCCTCTGCTATCTGCATTTGCACTTCTGAAAGGTTATCTTGACACCACAGATAAAAAGGTGATGGAGTAGCGTTTCAGCACACAGCCTGTGATTGACAGTCAACTCTATTCCTGTGCAAAGGGGGTTGTTCCCTTCCCTCCAATCATTTCTCCTCACCAAGGGTAAATTCAGCTCCCTAGCCCCTGCTTTCTGAAAGTTCAGACAAGCTGTAGAAGTTTTGCACTTTGAACAGCCTTATGCCGGCCATACAAGGTTCGATTTTCGTATGAATTTCGCACCATTAGTGGGCTGCAGCAACAACCGATTTTCGTGCGGAAATAAAATTTGAGGAATCGGACATGTTGGAAATTTTTTGAAAAACTAACGATTTTCTAATCAATGATGGGAGAATCGTGCGAGAAACGCAAGAAAAGAAAATGTACGGAGATAAAAGAAGATTCCCAGCCAAGAAAATTCTTTTCTGTAGCAACATGAGGTGAAATTGAAGGCTTGGTCGGCGAATTTCGAAAATCAATGGTGGCATCATCGGATCACAAAAAACACGAATTTTCTGATTTTGAAAAGAAAATTTGTTCGAAATTCGACCGTGTATGGTTTGCATTAGAGAAGATCAATAGATACAACTTATCTAAGGAGATTTATTTCATATCTGTATCACCTGAGGCCAGTCACTTCACTGGGTATATTTAAGGCTTTGAACCTCTTTAAAAGGAGTCCACCTGCAAAAAAATTATTAAAAGCCATCAGCTACAAATACTGCAGCTGCTGACTTAATAAACGGACACTTACCTGTCCCAGGGTCCAGCGATGTCGGCTGCCGAAGCCGAGTAATTGCTCGGTTCTCAGCTGCTGCCACCACCATTCTCATTGAGGGAATCAGGAAGTGAAGCGTTACGGCTTCAGTTCCCTACTGCGCATGCACGAGTCGTGTTGTGCGTCGAAAGTGGTCCCCGCTATCTCCTGGGACCTGTGTGTTTCCCAGGAGACAGCGGGGGGTTCGGGAAGGGGCGTGACTCCCGTTGGAGTCTATTCCCGGAAGTGGGTGCAGATAATGGTATTATACAGTTATCTGCAACCCCCCCCTCCCCCCGAAAGGTGCCAATTGTGCACTTTTGGGTGGAACTCCGCTTTAAGGACTATGACTTGGCCTATCTAAAGCACATTTCTTCTGCTTTAAACATTCTTCATTACATAAGCTTCTTTGCGCAAGTATAATACACAATGCACCAGTTTCTAACCTTTTTAGAGGGATTAATATAGTGGCAATATCAATTCAAGCCCACTTTCCCGATAGAAGTTAAAGTTACAGTTTTGCACTTTAACAAATCTTTATTAGCCAATACGTTACAACCAGTTATTAAAACCACAAAAATAATACAAATTAAATAATACAAATTATATATTAAAAAAATGCACTCAACTAGACAGTAAGTTAGTTGCTTACAATTATCAAAATGTTTTAGCACTAATGACATTTTATGGAGTCGGTGTTCACGGTGCTTTTCCTGGAGAGCAAGGCGTGATATTATACGATACATTTTGACACGATCAAGCGCAAGTTTGTGCTCTATTTGCCAGCTGGTTGCATAGAAACAATTCTGTTCCCAGTGAGAAGCAGAATTATTTTAAAATGCTTACCATAGAGATTATGTGCTTTAAAAAAAAAAAAAAACTATATTTAATATGTTCGATAATCAAGATTTGTAAAACAAAAAGTGCAACGCTTAAACTTTCAATCCCATCAGGGAAAGTTACTGGTTGAAATGATTGTGGTACTGCAATACAAAAAAAAAAAAAAAAAAAAGAGTAAGTGATGAGCGATTTGTGCATTATCTTTAAACCAAAGGACTCCAGACCAAAGGATACTTGGGAGTCTCCAGTATTAATTGAGCAGCTTTGGGTTACCCTTGACCCTCTTAAGCTTAAATGTCACAGACATATACCCTAAAGCCACACAATCAGAAATTCGGCCAGCAAAAGTCGGATGTGAGCTTTTGGTCAAAAATTCCAACCGTGTGTATGCTCCATCGGACTTTTGCTGGCAGAATTCCATCCAGCAAAAGATTGAGAGCAGGTTCTATATATTTCTGTCGGAAAAAGTTCCAATTGTCTGTACAAATTCCGACACGCAAAATTCTTACGCTTGCTCGGAAGCATTGAACTTAATTTTCTTGGCTCGTCATAGTGTTGTACGTCACCACGTTCTTGACAGTCAAAAGTTCAGAGAACTTGTGTGACCGTGTGTATGCAAGCCAAGCTTGAGCGGAATTCCGTCGGAAAAACAATCCAAGTTTTTGCAACGGAAAATCCGCGTGTGTGTATGGGGCATAACAGGTTTCCCTCAAAACTTGATGGTGCAATTCAGAATGAATAGTTCCATTAAAGCGTTACTGAACCCACAATAGTAGAATCAGTCTCTAATGCAGTAAAGCATGCTCTTTATACTCACCGTGGAACCTAAGGGGTTGATCCTCTGCATTGTGTAAAAATGCTGCTTGAGCCTCCCCTTCCTCCACAGTCCCCAAACCATCTCCTAATAGAACAGAGGCTGGGGGACAAGCTGCACATGCTCAGTTTGGTAAGTATTGCTGGAGAGGGGGAGGGGGTGCATGTAATCAGCACAGGGTCAATCAGCACTGTCCAGACGGGGGGGCCAGGGACACTGGGATTCTAATAAGTCAGTGGAGAATGAAAACTCCTCTTACAAGCTTTAACCAGACACTAATAGAAGTCACAAGAACGCTATAACTGCTGATGAGAAAAGGAATTTAGCAGTTTATATTTACTAAAATAATTGCATTTCTATGTTCTGTGTACTGTGGGAGACCAAATATAGTGAATACAGGGTCCTGAGTTTAGTAATACTTTTTTGGTCGCAAGCCATCCTGGTCAAGAGGCAGAAGAAGAAAAAAAAAAAAAAGGTCCAAAACCATGATAATGGCACCGCAAATTTTAACAGACAGGAAAAAGATCTTATGCTGGAATGTAGTGTCTGATGTTGTCCAAACAGAATGCTATCCATTTAAGCCAAAAAGTTCTATGTTGGTCTCCAGTGTCCACAGAACCTTCAGCCAATAGCCTTGTAACTTGGGTCATTCGTGAACTATAGATAGGCAGCAATTTTTTTTGTTGAAGATAACATTGGCTTTCTCCTTGTACCCATTTCATGCACCTAATCATTCAAGGTTCTTATGATGGTAGACTCAAACAAAAAAAATGCATGGGAGGTCTTTTATTCTTCCAATGTTACCTAGAGGTTCTTTCAGTTCTCCCCAAGTACTATACACACTTTGCTCCTGGTGCGATCTTTGTTGGTCAACCAATTTTAGTGAGAGTAACAATGGTGTTGAATTGTGTCTGCTGCACACAACCTGCCTTAAAGCAGATTGGTCAAATCCAAATTATTAAGCTGTTGAATATCAATACCATTTTTTGGACGTCCTTAAAAATCTTGTTTGTTCAAGCCTTAAAGTGGAACTAAACCCTTCTATTCTTTCCAACCAAAGAAGCGGCCATCTTAGCCTCTCTTTGACCTGCTCCTGCCATGGTGCCACACATGTGATCAGTTATGACACCAGCTATTTCATGGTTTGACAGTTTGGTTGAGAGCACAAGCAAATTCAGACATGCCAGGAACGTAATTGCTTTTTGAAACCATTAAATCGATGGGTTTAGTTTAATTTGAACAAACGTCAACAAATCTGCACGGTTGAGATCCAACTTGAATAGGGAAGGACCAGATGTCTTACTTAAAGTGGTATTAAAACAAACACTTAACGTATTTTACAGCTTCTTGAATGTGGTTGCTTTTTTATTTTATTTTTTATTTCCCCCTTTATTTTTCATCTAGTAATCCAGCCAAGTCAGTCTTATAATTTTTCAAATTCCTTTAGCATACCAAGCTGTCCAGCAATGGTGGCAGCGAGAGTGGTGGTTACAATGGATAGCTTTTACTCATTTATGTAAAACCTATATCCCAAAAAGGTGATAAAGCATAGCTTAAACTGCTTAACCACTTGTCAACCGGCTCACGCCGATATACATCGGCAGACTAGCTCTCCTGCACAAACTAACGTACTTGTATGTCAGTCCGTAAACAAGGCATTTCCCTGATCTGCCTAGTGACATGACAGGGATCTACTGTTACCAGTGATCAGGAGCAGTGATCTGTCATGTTTCAGTAAGCCCACCCCCTTTACATTCAGAACATACCAAGTGAACACACTTGACCCCCTTCAGTGTCCTTTATACATTGATCAGTGCATTTTTATAGCACTGATCAATGTAATAATGTCACTGGTGCCCAAAAAGTGTAATTTGGGGTCAGATTTGTCCATCGCAATGTCCCAGTCCCACTAAAAATTCATAGATCGCCGTCATTACCAGTAAGAAAAAGTCCATAAACCGATCCCATAATTTGTAGAAGCAATACATTTTCCGCAAATCAATATACACCTATTGCGATTTTCTTTTTTTACCAAAATTATGTAGAAGAATATACATCGGGCTAAACTGATGAAGTATTCTTTTATATATTTTTTTTTGGACATGCTTTATAGCAGAAAATAAAATTTTTCAGAATTGTCACTCTGTGTTTATAGTGCAAAAAATAAAAACCGCAGGGGTGATAAAATAACACTAAAATTTGTGGGTGAAAAAAAAAAAAAGAAAGAAGAAGAAAAAAAAAAAAAAAAAAAAAAAAGACATCACTTATTTTATTTGGGTACGACTGCACAATTGTCAGTTAAAGTGACGCAGTGCCGTATTGCAAAAAATGCTCTGGTCAGGGGGTAAAACTTTCCGGGGCTGAATTGGTTAAAGTGGTGTAAGCCTTCACATATAGCCAGTGAAGTGACTGGCCTCAGATGATACAGAGATGAAACAGATCATCCTACATAAGTTGTACCTGTTTCTCTTTATCCCGCTTTCCCCTACACCACCAAAGTGAAGATTTTACACAAGATTTCTCAGCTGATAAGCAGGGGGCGGAGAGCTGATGTTACATCAGTGAGGAGAGCTCTGAGAGCTGATTGGAGGGAAGGGACACCCCTTCACATAGCAAACGCTAACAGAGCTGAGCCTGTCAACCAGCTGGAGGTCCCTCTCTGACAAGTTTTTCTCTTGGTGTCAGGAAAACTTGTCAGAAGCGGCTCATGCCAATAGCAGAGGAACAAAGCAGCAGACAGAAAAATGGAATTACGTACCGGTAATGTCCTTTTCCAGGAGTCTTTCAGGACAGCCACCTTAGAGAGACACCGGCTCCTCCCCTCTGAGGAAACACCGCCTTCATTTTCATGATTTAAGCCTCCTCCTCCCTTCGTTCCTCAGTTCTTCCAGAGTACCTCCGGCCAACTGGGGAGACACAAGAACACGTCAAACAAATAAACTTTTTAAGTCTTACCTGACGGCCTCATGTAATGAGTTCCCGATGATCTGCAAACAATTTGGGTGGGAACCGGTGCTGTCCTGAAAGACTCCTGGAAAAGGACATTACCGGTACGTAATTCCATTTTTCCCCAATCGTCTTTCAGGACAGCCACCTTAGAGAGGATAAGCGAGTATATTACCTTAGGGTGGGACCACTGCCTGCAGTACTATACGGCCAAAGGCTTGGTCTTTGGCTGACAGAAGATCCAGTCTATAATGTTTCACAAACGTAGAAACACTGGACCACGTTGCAGCACTACAGATCTGTGCAGGAGATGCCCCAGCCCACTCTGCCTGAGAAGATGCTACTGCCCCGGCTGAGTGTGCTCTAACCCCAACTGGAGGACCTAACCCCCCTGTCACGTAAGCCTGTCCAATGGCTAACCTTAACCATCTAGCTATCGTACGTTTAGAGGCTTTGGAACCCTTCCTAGCCCCAGAAAACAACACAAAAAGTGAATCAGATTTCTTGAACTGACCTTGTGCAATCCAAATAATGAAGAACACATCTTTTAACATCTAATCTGTGAAACATGTGTTCCTGTTCTCTTACTGGATTCGAACAGAAAGTAGGTAGCACAATCTCCTGTATTCTTATGGAAACTAGAGGCTACCTTAGGTAAAAAGAAGGTGCCCTAATAGAAAGGGCTTCGAGTTCACTTACTCTCCTTGCTGTAGTGATTGCCACCAAAAATACAGTTTTGAGAGTGATCAATTTTAACGAGCAAGGTTCTAACGGCTCAAAAGGTTCCCCTGTGAGAACCTGTAAAACCAAAGCAAGATCCCGACTAGGAAGGGGGCGACCAAAGGCTTGGTCTTCGCCTACTTAAGGTTCTGAAGAACCTTACTATACCAAGGACTGACATTAGATGTCTATCCAGAAATACGCTTGAAACGGATACCTGACTCTCCAATGTTTCGGGGCTAACCTTTTATCTGCCCCTGACTGCAGGACCTCTAGAACGGCCCCCGAGCTGTGCTCATTGAAGGAGTTCTCTGAGCACCAGTTATTGAACCGCCTCTATACCTTCAGGAAAATGGTCTGAGCTTCCATTTACCTGCAATTCAAAAGAGTGGCTACTAACAGTCTGAGACCCCTTTGCCGTTCGGTAATTCCTCAGTAGCCAAGCTGCAAGGTTCCACCTGGGGACAGCAGATTGGACACCGGGAAAAAACCCCGGGGAGTTCCACCGACAGGCCCTTCAGAATGGAGAACCACGGCCTCCTGGGCCAATGAGGTGCGATTAGACAGATGGTAATCTCCACCTGAAACTTCCTTAACTCTGCAGGAATCAGGACGGGAATCAGGACGGGAAGGGGGAAAGCATAGCACCTAGAGAAACCCTAAGTCTGTGCTTAGTGCGTCTGCTTCCGACATCCCATCTCCCCTGCTCATAGAACAGGAGATGGCTTCTTTTGCGTTTTCCCTTGGGGCAAAAGAAGTCTATCGAAGGAATCCCCCTCGACCGGGTGATCACTTCGAAAACGTCCTGTTTGAGAACCTGGTTGCTCTCTCCCCGCGTTCTCCCTCCAATTTTGAGGGTCTCTTTGACTCCTTCCTCCTTGGATATTGGCCAAATCCACTCTAGGCCTTGTGACAAACATGCTCCCCTATCCCACCAAAGGGACTTTAAAATACGGGCTGTGTAGTATTATCTCAATGGTCTAAGTCGGCTATTCACTGCTACCTTGACAGCACAGGACTGTCAGCTGTGACCTTTGCCATTCGGTGATCAGTCGTGAGCCACCGTGTTAAAGCTAGCAACGGACACCCTCGTGATTTGGCACAGGGTGGACTAGAACTCAGACATACGCAATCCAACCGCAGACTGCGCCTTTGGGAGACGGCGCGCATTGTCACACGCCACCGCTCCTGGCTTCTTTACCTGAGTTAGAACCGAAACCAAAGAGTCCTAAGACCCTCTACTGTGGCCCCAAACCTTCAAGATGAATAGTTTGCAGAGGACGGTAACGCAACCCCGTCCATTGAACAGCTAGGAGCGTGGATGTCAGAAAGCTCAACCTGACCCTCTTCACCCAGGAAGGTGACCCCTTGGGAAGAAGTTTAAGATGAGTTTCCCTAGGTTCAGAGGCCAACCCAAGCTCACTAATAGGTCCCTTGTAAGCTGTGGATCCCCGTTAGGGACAAACAGGAGAAGATCGTCAAGATACACGATCACAGAGACTACCCTGAGACGCAGGAAGGACAGAACCTCTACCATCGCTTTGGTGAAGATACGAGGGAGAAGGGGATAGCCCAAAGGGGAGTGCTTTAAACTGAAGGTGTAGCACCCCTACAGAGGTTATTACTGCCAGCATGAGGAAACGCTGGTGGCTCTCTGCGATGGAAATATGCAGGTATGCATCCTTACTATCGATGCCCTGAAACAGTTTTGGTGGAAGAGGTGCCCTCACCCCGTGACTAAAACCAACCAAAAGCTTCTGTAGGTGACCAAGACACCCAGACGATTCAGGTTCAGGATGAACCTGAACTTTTCCGAAGGCTTGTGAACCATAAAAGAGAGGATAGAAGCCTTGCCTGTTTAACCTGCTGGGACCTTTGTTACCACTTCCTATTCCTCTAACTCCTGCAGAGGAAAGAAAGGCACATCTTGTCAGCTCAGTGACAAGGAGTCTCAAAAGGGGGAAGCTCTGAAAACTCCACACGGTAACCTCTTTTGATGATCCCCAACACAAACTGATTGGAGGTGATCGTCTCCCACTGGGGGAGGAAGGACCCTTTTTAACTGCTCCCCCTATTTTTTTCTTAAGGGGAAAGGCCTCTTATAAGCCGTGCGATAGCACTGCTTCAAGACCTGGCCCAAACAGCAGGTCTCCCCTAAAGAGGAATTCCACCGAGCTTTGATCTGGACGCCCTGTCCCTCTGCCATGTCTACAGCCTTAAGGCTCTCCAGGCTGAGTTGGTCAGAGCCGAGGACCTTGCATACAATCGAATGGATTGAGCCAAAGCATCCGCAGAGTATGCCAACGCCTAAAGCAGCACGGGAAAAGGAGGATAGAAAAGACTCCTCTGCCGTCATTGCTTCATCTGGATAAGCCAATACTTTGTACTACGAGCCACCACTGTGGCTGCTAAGGCAGGCTTAGAGATTTCCTTATGGTAAATCTTCAAACCATAGGGTCTGAAAGTACCCCCATGTCCCCAAGGAGAGGTCAGTATGCCTGGACATCTGAGAAAAGGCCGCATCTAATCTGGGGGATTTTATTCCAGATGAGAGCCTCCTCTTCCGCCCAAGGAAACCTTTGCTTTAATGCACCAGAAAAGAAAAGTTTTCTATCTGGATCCTGCCATCCTTGATGGCCTCGATCAAGACGTCATGACCCGGGAACACCCGCTCCCCCTAGGCCCTAGTACATCTGATCGTGGGGTGACAGTGCCTCCTAAGTGACTTGGACAGCCCTCAAGAGCCTTTCCATCTCATCCAGGGGAAGTTCATACCGTGAGGTTCTTTTGGGTTCCCCATCCAAGTCCTCACCCTCAGTCTCCCTCTGGGAGTCTGAGACGGCCCTGTCAACTTCTTCCTCAACTTCCCTCTGGAACCCTCTGGATTCTCCCTAACCTGTGGGAGGAACAACCATTGGGTTAAGTGGAACACTCTGCTGTGCTGGTGAAAAGAGTGCTCTGGAGTTGAGGGCATTGAAAACTTCACAGAAGCCGCCAGATCTGCACCCTGTTCTGCTGCCTGCTTTCTAATGGCACCCAAACAGAGCTACGGACTGAGCTATCCAGGCCTTTAATACACTCCTAACAAAGTGCCTTGAACCAGGAATTCCCCAAAGAGGCTCTACATGAAGGACACTTCCTCCAAGAACCAAGGGGGACCTGCTTAAGTCTTTCTGAGATACCGAAGCAAAAGAGAGAGAGCAGCATAAACTTTAAAAAGAAAAGAAACACCAGCACTACTTAAGAGGACCACCGGGAGTGCCCAGGATCAAACTCCGCCTGGATCCCAGACGCACTGCCCTTCCCCCCGACCACCTAGGGGGAAAACACACCAGTGGAGCTACTGGTTATAAGGTAAGGGAACCCCTCTCCAGGGCTATTACCTTTGAGTGGCTGGTGCTGTTATCTCCAGGAGTTCTTGAAGCCTCTGCTTCGGACATTCTCCCGTTGAGGAAGCGTGGTACGAACGTGCCTCCAACAGCTACCTGTGCAACTGTAGAAAGAGAGGCTGCACCAGCCGAACGCTAGGTTCCCCTTCACGTGCCGCGTCCGGAACCGGAAGACGCAGATCGAACGAAGGGGTCCGCCCCCACCGGAACTGACGTCGCCCGCCTACCGGTCCGGCTTCCAGCTCCCAGCCGGATGTATACACAGGGGGGCCCTGGACGCCTTCGTTCAGCGCCCCACTGGGCGAAACGCAGGGATGAACCTCCCCAAAAACTTCCTGCTTTCCCCAAGCGAAGATTGGAGTGCGTGTAAAGGTCAGTCGAGAGTTCAGCTTCCCCAGCCGACCGGACTGTTTGTTCCGTTGAAGCACCCACGGGTGAACGAACGGACGACCCCATAAACTTCCTGCTTCCCCAAGCGAAGTTTAGGGTATATGGACAGTACGAACACTTCAGCTCCCCGCCGATAGGACTGTCCCGGACCGACCGATAAATGGTCGGATAGCCGAACGGGGCCGGGGCTCCGCTCGGATAGCTTCAGTTTCACCAACCGAATTCAGCTTTCAGGTTCCTTGGCGATGTCTCCCCGCCGGAGGAAACACCATAACTGAGGAACGAAGGGAGGAGGCGGCTTAAATCATGAAAATGAAGGCGGTGTTTCCTCAGAGGGGAGGAGCCGGTGTCTCTCTAAGGTGGCTGTCCTGAAAGACGATTGGGGAAATAACACTTTATGGTCTTAATTGAGACAAGTACACACCACAGAGGGATAGGCTTTATTCATTTTTCATGTCTGAGGTTTACAACCACTTTAACCGCATGCCGACTAGCCGCCGCAGTTGTACTGCGGCAGCATGGCTCTGCTGCACAAATCGCCGTTATGCTACGTCAGTAGCATAAATGGCCACTAGGGGGCATGCGAGCCCCCCCACTCCGATGCGAGTGCCCAGTGGTCTCGAACACCGCCAGGGTCCTTCGGTCGCTCAGGGCACACGGAGAACAGGGAGCTGTGTGTATAAACACAGTTTCCAGTTCTCTAAGCAGTGAAGGGACAGATCGTCTGCTCATACAGAGTATGCCAGGTATGTCCAAAGTGCGGCCCGTGGGCCAATCACGGCCCGCCTGGTTATTTGGACATATATCTTTTGTGGCCCCCGACGATCTCCCAGCCCCAAATGTATATGCCTTGGAAGGGACAGGGAGGAGGTGGGACCGAGCGCTGTACACAGGAAAATTTCCTGTTTACCGGCGGCCTTCGTAATAAGAAGTCCCGTCTGCCGCGCTGCCATTGGACGACTGTTCTGTCCATCAAAGGAGGCAGGACTTTCTATTAAAGAGGCCGCCGTGTAAACAGGAGATTCTCCTGTAGGTAATCTTTGGCGCTGGTGGGGCAGTTCCTGGCAATGGTAGGACTACATTCATGGCAATGGTGGGTCTGCAGATGGGCACCGAACATTATTTTGCTTCACAGTTCTTTATTTAAAATTGCATTTTTTTCCTGAAACTTCCCTCTTAAAGTGAAGGCGTGTGTGTTATACGCCAATAAATACGGTATAGCCAATACGCCCAAGCTCATCTCTTTACCACAGCCACAAAGGCAATAGAATTCTTGTTGGGCAGTGTATTAGTGCTCAAACGAACACACTTAGACTGAATTTTAATGGTTCAAAGAATGTCAGGCAAAATGGTCGGCCCTCACGCATGTTCACTTTACCAAATCTGGCCCTCTTTGAAAAAAGTTTGGACACCCCTGGAGTATGAACAGCGACCTGTTAGTTTCCATGCACAGTCCCATCCCCCCTTCAGTTAGCACTCCCCCTAGGATACATATTAACCCCTTCACTGCCAGTGACATTTTTACAGTAATCAATGCAATTTTAATCGCACTGATCGCTGTATTAATGCCAATGGTCCCAAAAATGTGTCAAAATTGTCCGACGTGCCCTCCATAATGTCACAGCCACGATAAAAAAAAAAAAAAAAAAAAAAAAAAAAGCTGATCGCCACCATTACTAGTAAAAAAACTAATAATAAAAATGCCATAAATCTATCCCCTATTTTGCAGACGCTATAACTTTTGCGCAAACCAATCAATATACACTTTACCAAAAATATGAAGAATACGTATTGGTCTAAACTGAGAAAATTGTGGCTCTTTATTTATAGCACAAAATAAAAACCGCAGTGTTGATCAAATACCACCAGAAAGAAAGCTCAAAAAGGACAATTTTGTTGGGGAGCGACGTCGTACGACAGCGTAATTGTCAGTTAAAGCGACGCAGTGCTGAGAGAGCGAGCGAGAGAGAGAGAGCGCGAGAGAGAGAGAGCGAGCGATTTTTTTATTGCTGTCTGTGCCCCCGGTAGGGAGGAGATTCACCCTCTAAATTTGTCCGGTTTATTTGATTTTCATTGAAAATTAAAGTAAATAGAAAATCTAAAATTTTGGGTTTACACTGGAACAGTAATATAGAGGAAGTGTTCCAATAGGTACACTTGTTCTAGTGACCCTGGTGACTGACACCCAGGGATTCCATCAATTTGGAGGGGATTCCTCTCACTTCCTGTTTTGTTGGCTATGGGACAGGAAGTGAAGGGCAAAATTTATAACCCCTCCCTTTATCTTAAATTGGGGGGAGGGGGAGGGGAGAAACAAAAAACCTTTGTCTACACTTTAAATGGCTGAAACTAAACTAAGTTTTCCTTTAAATATTTAATTCCTGAAAGTATAAACAATGTATACAAGCAAACTATACCCACTACTCAGAAGGGAAAAAAAAAAATCAAAGAGACAGTATAACCATATGTTGCACTTATTTTGCCAGAGAATATCTGGCACGTCAACTGACAGATTGAAGTTATGGAAACCTAGAAATGAAGCTTATAAAAAAGTTAGCCAATAAAAACATTCCACTCACAAAATTGTTACATAGCACTACACAACAAACCTGGATATACAATAGATCTCCAGCCATGGCTTTCGTAAAAATAAAATAAAAAATAAAAAATCCCACAATCTAAGGCTAAGAAGGAAAATGATTGACATTACATTTAAAAAGAAGAACTACGGTCTAATAGTTTTGAAAGAAGAAAAACTAGGACCAGAGTGAAACGTTACTAAAGGGGAGAAATTTGCAAGGGATGGTCAGCTTGCTCTCACCATACAATCCATATCTTGGCATTACCCCAGACAGGAAGCACCATCGGTCAAGCTCAAAGTCTCACTGGGGCCGATTTACTAAACGCTTAATTTTTCAAGATTATTGCCCGTATGAATAAGGTTATGCTCTGCTGCATTCCCTTCATCACCAAATCATATGCAAAACACAATTAGGCTAGGTTAATAAATGTCTGGTGCAAATTTACACTCAGTTTGTACTGCAAATTTCCAAAGCAGCGGTTCAGCTGCAATTTAAATGCAGTTCAGAAGTGAATTTGTGGAGCCAGGGACCACTGGCATTAACTGGTTAAGAATGACTCATTAACTATCAGCGGAGTTCCCTGCAGACAGCAGAATGTTAAAGAGAAGAAGAAGGAGAAGGAGAAGGAGGAGAAGGAGGAGAAGGAGGAGAAGGAGGAGAAGAAGGAGGAGAAGGAGGAGAAGGAGGAGAAGAAGGAGAAGAAGGAGAAGAAGAAGGAGAAGAAGGAGAAGAAGGAGAAGAAGGAGAAGAAGGAGAAGAAGGAGGAGGAGAAGGAAGTGGAGAAGGAGAAGGAGAAGAAGGAGGAGAAGGAGAAGGAGAAGAAGAAGAAGGAGAAGGAGAAGAAGGAGGAGAAGGAGGAGAAAGACCTTGCCACAAAAATGTTTAAAAAAATAATAATAATAATAATTTAAATAAAGGAGTGTGAAAAAACCCATGCCAGGCCCTTTTGGGTACGGATTTTAAAGGCAACCCAGCATGCGCCAGTCGATGTCAGAAGTGGGTGGACATGGTTTTTGTTTTTTTGTCAAATAAATATTTATTTTTGACACCTAATCATTGCGATAGCCTTTGATTAGCTATCACAGTGATCAGTAACCGAGAGTCCGCCCGTGTTTACTTCCTCTTCTGAATGAAGAGAAACATACATTGCATCTTCCTGTTCCTGCAGGAGGGGAAAGTGTAGGCAAATCAAAGTGTGTAGAAAAAAAAAAAATCAAGATTTGCGAAGGTTAGTGTTAGGGTCAAAGGTCACAGTCAGCATATATTGGGTATTTTAGTACGAGTGTGTTTTAGGCAGGATTAAATAAATAGAATTGACGCACCATTGTTTCTGGGCTGCACTACTACTACTACAACCACTACAAACAACAACATATACATATGTGGTATTGCTGTGATCGTCAGGAGCAGGAGAATACATTTTTTGTTTTTTCTTCTGCAAATTATGATAATAGCAAGAAATCGTCAAAAAAAAAATTGATTTGTTTATACTATTTGGGCCAGTTTTCCTTTGATGATGATAAACAAAAACAAAATCAGGGGCTATCGGTTAACATTTACCACCAAAAGAAAGTACAATTTGTCCTGAAAAAACAAGATTGAATCCACCAGGATACTCACACAAAGTAGTTGTGATGATATGTACAGTTTCAGTAACCTGTCAAAGTTGCCAAATTACGCTTAGGCATTAACATCCGTTTTACCCTTAGGCATGAAGGGGTTAAAATACACCTTTTTTAGGCTCAGTTGCCTATAAAACAACTTCAACATTTTTACCCCAAAAAGAACCTTTGAAATAATTTTCAAGTCTCAGGAAACCCTTTATATATTTTTGCACAGTTCCATGCTTTATGTACAGCTCATGATTCATGAGCAAAATGTGTGTAGATATAATAGGGTTAAGAATGTGAAGTACCTACAGTATAACACCCAGTGTAGATTAAATGATTTCATCTTACAGAGCAAGGAGTGTTTCATTTGAAGTGTAACTTCACTCTCTCAATCAACAGGGACAATTTTTAATCCTTCTGTTGCTAGCATTAGTAAATAGATATACAGTAATTTCCTATCATATTTACTTTTAAAACGGTTTACATTTCTTCCTTTACTTCCTAGTTTCCAGGTCTAGGCAAATTATGGTTTACATCCCAGGAGTCTTCAGGAAGAGGAGGCGTTTTCTCAGCCAAGCACAACATCCGGCGTGCATGCCTGAGCTAAGGGCAGATGCACTCCAGGAAATTCTACATTAATTATCTGCCCTTACTGAAGTGGGCCACAGACAAATGCTAGAGGGTGTATTCCTCAGCAAAATTATTGTCAAAGTGCAACAGCACTGAAAGCTGAAAATTGGCCTGGGCAGGAAGGGAGTAAAAGTGCCCAAATGAAGTGGTTAAATATATCCTTCTACTGTTAAAATTTTAATTTACATAACAAAATCTGAGAAAGTGGTCTTAAAAAAAGGTCATCGGAACTTAAAATAGAATAGTAAATTCATCATCACGTAATTCATCTTTGTGCAGGAAATCTGTGCAGTTGATGGGCATACAACTCAGTATCTGACCTTACAGCCAGAAGCGACGCCCGCCTACCAGGAACTAGTGTTACTATGGCAAATAACAGATGCTGGCAGTGAAATTACATCACGCTCAGTTACTACCAACAGCAGGAGAGGAACTGTTTGGGACAAGTTTAAACATGCACCGTTGGAGCTGTGTCATGAACTAACACATTTGTGCTAGCAGGAATGCTCCAATGGGCATGTGCCATCCTGCATAGCAAATTGTATGGGCAGGGTTGACAACCCTAGGAAATGTCCCCAAAATGGAACTAGCTCTTACATGGGCAGACTAGCAGGATTGGCAGCATCTACGTACAGTATCTCACAAAAGTGAGTACACCCCTCATTTTTGTAAATATTTTATTTTTTCATGTGACAACACTGAAGAAATTACACTTTGCTACAATGTAAAGTAGCGAGTGTACAGCTTGTATAACAGTGTCAATATGCTTTCCCCTCAATATAACACACAGCCAATAAGGTCTAAACCACTGGCAACAAAAGTGAGTACACCCCTAAGTGAAAATTTCCAAATTGGGCCCAATTAGCCATCTTCCCTCCCCGGTGTCATGTGACTCGTTAGTGATGCAGTCTCAGGTGTGAATGGGGAGTAGGTGTGTGTTAACCACTTAGGAAAGAGCCTCCTCTTGAGGTTTACAAGTTAAAAAAAGTTTTTTGCTAGAAAATTACCCAGAACCCCCAAACATTATAAAAAAAATTTCCTCACACCCTAGAGAATAAAATGGCGGTCGCTGCAATATTTTGTCACTGTATTTGCGTAGAGGTCTTACAAGTGCACTTTTTTTTGGAAGAAACTTTTTTTTTTTAATCAAAAAAACAAAAAAACAAAACAAAAAACCTGTAAAAAAGTTAGTCCAATTTTTTGCAGGGCAGTATTCCAACATAACCCCAAACACACCTCCAAGGCAACCACTGCCTTGCTTAAGAAGCTGAGGGTAAAGGTGATGGACTGGCCAAGCACGTTTCCAGACCTAAACCCTATTGAGCATCTGTGGGGTATCCTCAAACAGAAGGTCTCCAGTGGCAGCCTGTGAAGCTCTGGTGAACTCTACGCTCAAGAGGTTTAAGGCAGTGCTGGAAAATAATGGTGGCCACACAAAATATTGACATTTTGGGCACAATTTGGACATTTTCACTTAGGGGTGTACTCACTTTTGTTGCCAGCGGTTTAGACATTAATGGCTGTGTATTGAGTTATTTTGAGGGGACAGCAAATTGACACTGTTATATACAAGCTGTACACTCACTACTTTACATTGTAGCAAAGTGTCATTTCTTCAGTGTTGTCACATGAAAAGATAGAATAAAATATTTACAAAAATGTGAGGGGTGTACTCATTTTTGGGAGTACAAATCATGGGGATATTTTACTAGATATATTTTACTAGAAAGCAAAAGGAAGATCATACTTTTGACTTTATTTCCACTTTATAATGAACAGAAATATGTGAGGGTCTATTAAAGTGGCTTCACACTCAGAAAATGGGAAATAACAGTGTGTGATGTATGGCTGTTGACAGGCCAAAGACTGTTAAACAAAAGGTGACCTCTGACTTTGGAAATGCATCACTCACTGCACTTCGGGCATTTCAGTTCTTTTGAAATGGGTTGGCCCAATGGTGAGATTTACATTGCAAACGTTAAATTTTTCTTTTTTTTTTTACACAAGAGCTGTTTTGAAAAAAAAAAAAAAAACCCTTGCTTTTTTGCTGCAAAGACAATAGAAGGCAAAGCTGTGCAATCACCCGCTAGTGGTACACAGATGTGGAACAATGCAGGCTCTGAAAACCGGGCCACGTTGAACTTATTATATCACGTAAACAAGTTGGGCCTTAGCTCTATTGAATACATATTTTAAATTACAAGCTGTTTGGTAACACAAGAAAGGAACATTTTCAAGGGAAAAGCCCTCCCTGACATATTGTTTAGTTTTGTCAGTGGTTGGATTAAGGCAACACTCGAGCAGAAATATTGCATCATTATCCCCCAAAGTCAGAGGCATATTCCAAACAGCCGGGAATAGCATGCCTAGTTAACTGGATCAGACATGACCAAAATAGCATCTAAATTTAACTGCAGTATTTTCTTGCGAAGTGGAAAAGCCCATATTTTGCTTTTAAAGTGAGCATGTACTTTACACCCACTAGGCAAAGTAACTAGCTCATTTTGCATTGGGAACCAGAACCAATCTATACTTCCTTGCATTCCTTCTAACCATCAGCAGATCTAGGACAGCAAAACATTTGGACTTCATGAGCAAACTAACGTTCACAATTTTATGTGCATGCCTCAACTTGACAGTGCTCAGGCCTGGGGATTGCTGTAGTCTATATATGATTGCTGTGTTCTGAAAGGCAGGGGGGGAGTATAGCGTGTTACTCAGTTGCAAACACTGGTATTAATGGGCAGTCTGGTGACAGTTTTGAGGAGGGAGAAGGGCATATAGGGCATAAAAGTGATGGCTGAATTTGTTCTCTTCTGCAACATGAACCTGTTTCGTCAACTTGTGAGCAAAGTACCGTATATACTCGAGTATAGGCCGACCCGAATATAAGCCGAGGCCCCCAATTTACCCCCAAAAAACTGGAAAACTTATTGACTCGTGTATAAGCCGAGGGTGAGACATGGCTGTCCATCCCTGTGTGTGTGTCCGTCCATCCCTGTGTGTGTGTCCGTCCATCCCTGTGTGTGTGTCCGTCCATCCCTGTGTGTGTGTCCGTCCATCCATCCATCCCTGTGTGTGTGTCCATCCATCCATCCCTGTGTGTGTGTGTCCATCCATCCATCCCTGTGTGTGTGTGTCCATCCATCCATCCATCCCTGTGTGTGTGTCCATCCATCCATCCATCCCTGTGTGTGTGTGTCCATCCATCCATCCATCCCTGTGTGTGTGTGTCCATCCATCCATCCATCCCTGTGTGTGTGTGTCCATCCATCCATCCATCCCTGTGTGTGTGTGTCCATCCATCCATCCCTGTGTGTGTGTGTCCATCCATCCATCCCTGTGTGTGTGTGTCCGTGCAGCCTTGTGTGTGTGTCCAGCCTACCTGTGTCCCGAGCCTGTGTCCCGAGCCTGTGTCCCGAGCCTGTGTCCCGAGCCTGTGTCCCGAGCCTGTGTCCCGAGCCTGTGTCCCGAGCCGCCGTCCCGAGCCGCCGTCCCGAGCCGCCGTCCCGAGCCGCCGTCCCGAGCCGCCGTCCGAGCCTCCTCCGTCCTTCCAGGATCGCCGCTCTTCTCGGCGGCCATTCTAAAATTCAAAAGCCGCGCCTCCGCCTTCGCCTGTGATAGGCGGAACACTGAATTTCCCAGCAGCCTGTGTTCCGCCTATCACGGACATCGTCTCATCCTCGTCCGTAGTACGAGGATGAGCGGATGTCCGTGATAGGCGGAACACTGACTGCTGGGAAATTCAGTGTTCCGCCTATCACAGGCGAAGGCGGAGGCGCGGCTTTTGAATTTTAGAATGTCCGCCGTCTGTCTGCTCGATACGCTGATCGAGCAGTCAGACAGCGGTGACTCGAGTATAAGCCGAGGGGGCACTTTCAGCCTCAAAAAAGAGGCTGAAAATCTCGACTTATACTCGAGTATATACGGTACAAGTTCACGGTTTCTGCTAGTAAATTACAAAAATTATATTTAAAGTGGTTCTAAAGGCAGAAGTTTTTTTTTTTATCTTAGTGCATTCTACACATTCAAATAAAAAACCTTCTGTGGAGCGTGGCTTGATGTGCAAAGAGGATGGCAGCACACCGAGGGAGCTCTTCCACACACACAGCCTTTACTAGCCTAACATCCGACCTTCAGCTCACAGATGCCGGGCAAAAGCCTCTACACCACCCCACACTCTCACCCATGATGGATCATCTGTCTACCCAGCCAAAAACACATCAGATCAATTTAGTGGAGATTCCCGTTAGCGCCTGAGGACTCAGGTAGGGGAATACCTTGTTCTGAACACCCCCTTACCTATGCCGATATGTCGGTCTTTGCTGTGGACATCAAGTTCACCTTCTCTGCAGCCATTACGGACTTAAAACAAACTTCTTGGTGCTGACCGAAAAATTGGCGTCTGAGGCCGCAGGGAAGCACAGAGCCATCCATAGACTGGAAAGGGTCACTGTCACACAATGGCAGCATTTCATCGAGATGAACAGACATATTGAAGACCTTGATAACAGAGGTAGGAGGAACAATACAAGAATCAGGGGGATCCTGGAGACAGTGGAGCCTGATCAGATTATTCCAGCCTTGCAAAGAGTCTTCAACAGTCTGCTAGAGAGGCAGGAAGACATGGAGATTGACTTTGTGCGAGCTCATAGAGCTCTTCGCCCGAGGGGCCCGGATACTGCCCCACTGAGGTATATAATATGCAGTCTACAAAAGTTTTGTCCTTCAGGAGGAAATAATGCGCAAAGCTAGGAGAAATTATATCTGAGAAGCCATGGTTATTTCAAAATCTTTTCCAAATCACTTTGAAGAACCAACAGGCTTTACGCCCCCTTCTGGAGAAAGAGGACTTGAAATATACCTGGAGGTTCCCATTTGCTTTGGCCGTCTCATACAGTGGATAACAGCATATTCTCTGCACACCCAGTGACTTGCAAGACTTCTGTGCCACCTGAATCTGGAACAGATTGATATACCAGATTGGTATTCAGATTTCACGCTGTCACCCCTGAAAAGAAGCCCTCCTAGGTCTCCGTTCTCCACACTGGACAAAAGATATTCCAAAAACCCAAAACACAACTGTGGCAGAGCATCCAAAGCGGGATTGCCCAAATTGAATTTTGCAACTGCAAAGCAACAAGAGGAAGGATGACTCCCGAACCCTCCGCATCTCCGGGCAGACCACTTTCCGCTGTAAGTTCAAATTCTGCTATTCTAGTGTTAAGAGGTCTGAAAATCTTAACCCATATGAACCCAAACCCCACTTGTGTGCCAATTCGGTGCCCTCTTACATTTTCCATACTTGGGATCCTTTGTATTGAAGCATTGTGACTGCAATAACTCTGTGGGGCTCCCCGGGTGTCTGAAACATATGACAGACTCAGTTACTCTACTCAACATCCATCATTACAGTGATACTTGCAGATATCGGAAGATGCCTTAAAATGGAGGACCCCAACTTGTCTGAGTCTTGTCCTACCCTTATTGCTGACGAGACTCAAGTCCATTCTTATTAGGCTAAAGCCTGCCTTGGACTTGCCTCTTGATCCATGCTTTGTACTCAAATGATGGCTCTCACAGCCCGCCACCTCCTGGGGTGACGAACTGGGCTGGCATCTAGATGTAATGCAAGGTGGGCAGCTAAACTCGCTTTTTGCCTACACAAATAGCAACCACCCAATAAGGTTGGTGGATTTCGTTTACGCTTGCTGTCATTAAGACTGTGTGTTACAGTTTTGTAGCGCTTTAATGTTTAGTTGTTAGTTCATTCATAACAAATATTGTAGGTGTATACTCACCTTGTCAGCTGTCGCCTACCTCTTCCCCCTCCTGTACCTGTTTTGAACTGATACAGGACACACTAAACTGAAAAAAATTTTGGGACAGTGTACACTGTCTAAAAAAGGATTTCTCTAGAACTCGTCTTCCTTTTATCATTTATTCCCCCCCCCCCTTCCTTTTTTTCTTTCCTCTTCCTATCTCTCAGTCTATCGTGTATTGCACTATTAATATCTGCTTATTTGTTGTTTCGATACAGACCTATAGTTACTAGATTTATCGTGCAGACTAGCCCTTGGAGTATTCCCTCTTGAGTGCACTAGATAGCCTACGCCTCACTGGGGTGGGGCCCCCCAGTGATCTCGAACATAAGGGTAAGAAACATCCCTGAAAGACGCACTACCCTCTTATGGGAGCTTAAAAAAGGTAGGCCTCATTTTGTGTTACTGCAGGAAACACATTTTAAAACACATCATATACCTAAACTCAGACTCCTACTTCCAAAGGGCTTAACATGCCACCAAAGACTCCAGGTCTAAGGGTGTCATAATATTGGTGAGTAAGGAGGCACCCTTCGAATTGACAGAACCGGGTGGTCATGAGGGTTTACAACCCCTTTAACTGTCAGTGCGGTCTTTCTCCCCCCCCCGGTTTACAACCCCTTTAACTGTCAGTGCGGTCTTTCTCCCCCCCCCCCCCCCTCTCATCAAAAGCAGTCCAACTGGTGTGAACACAGCAAAACCACCTTAATTGCCTTTAATTCCTGAATTTGGTATAAAATCAGGCTGCAATGTGTACCTGTGACCTTAGAGAAGGTGTGAACAGACGACAAGGTGGCAGCCGTGCAAAACTGGGAAACAAATGCTTTATGCTGAAAAGCCCAAAAAGCACTCACAGATCTAGAAGAATATATGCCTTGACAGGAAAGGGGGGTATCTGATCTTCAAGACCAAAAGCTTTGAAGATGGTATGCCCAAGCCACCCAAAAGATTGTGAAATGGAAAGCTGGAGCACCTTTACAGGGCCCATTCTGGGATTACAAAAAAAAAAAAAAAAAAAATCCTAAAAAGAAAGCAGTGGCTGAGAAATGACTAACAGCCTGAACGATTTCCAGACAATGGAGGGTAATTACTATTTTATGAACCAAAGCCAGAAAAAAAAAAAAAAAAAAAAAAAAAAAAGGGGGGGGGGGGGGAGAGATGGGGAGGACAATGTCCTTGTTGAGGGAAAAAGCAGAACCTTGGCTGCAACACTACATTATCCCTATGCAAAACCAGAATGTGCTTTGCAGAAAGTCTCTCCATTCAGACACTAACCTTACAGAGGTGATGGCTATAAAAAGGAAAACAACCTCTGTCTGCCTGAAAATTGCCTACAGCTGGGGTTTACACATCAGACAAGGTGGAAACATGAATTCTATCTAGGACAGGATTCAACATACCACGCGTACTGCGACAAGACTTTTGGTCCCTCCCCAATTGTTTGTACGCCACCACTGCAGCGTCAGACTGAATCTGAGGACCTTCTAGTAAGATGGTCCAATAAAGAAGAAGACACAGCCAAACTGCCAAATTTCCCAGAGAACAGAAAGAGGGGTTATTCTGAACTGGCCTACAGTTTTTTTTTTGTCCAGTTCCGATCCTCCTGCAGGCTACAGTAATATCCGAAGGTAAAAAACTTCAGGTGTATCTGAATGAAGGAGAAATTAGGATTTTAGTGTTAACTGTAAAATCCTTTCCTTTGAGTTGTAAAGGAAATTGTAAAGTCAGAAGGGTTTTTAGCTTAATGCACTCTATGCATTAAATAAATAAAACTTTGCAATAGCTTTAATATTCCTAGATTACTCCCACCCCCAGTTCAACCAAGTATCCGCTTTATAGCAAGTAAAGAGGAACACATGCTGTGGATATGTGTCCTGTGATGTATTCCAAGAAAGGTATTTTACAGGTAAAAAAAAATGCTATTCTTAATATAGGCTTCAAAGGATGGCTGAAATAAGCATTCAACCCCCAAAGGGCAGATTCGAAGCTATAACACTGTCAGGCGACAGGCAGCCTGAGCCGACTAGGAGGACCCCCCCATTCCAGGAGCCAGACAGAACACTCCTGCTAAGTTGTGGCCCCAAACTGCTCCAAAAGGTGTCAGAGTAGACAAGAAACCAGAGCCCAGCATGATGACAGCCATAGTGTTGTAGTTGGGAACCACTGCCCTAGGAGATCCATGGCAGGGCAGACTTTACAGAAGGACCTCCATACCAGAGAAATGTACTTAGTAGCCCATTACATTACCTTTGCCTGTGAGAAGCCATGGCTTACTGAGGAAGCAGCTGGACTGTATCTATGAGGCAAGCAGCAACTCCGCTGAATCGATTGTCCGTCTAGGCCAGAATACTTGTGTGGCAGCAAAAAATACAAGTGTTCCTGTACTTGCTGTGGCTAGATGGGTAGAGTTCCATGAAGTCAGCATCACTAGGAGGCAGGATGTTGCAAATTCAGGCTGAATTCTTTTGAGCCAATGTGGCGCATGGAAACCAAATGTACTGGAGCCAGAGTAAAAATACTGTAGTTACAGAATGGAAAACCGCTTTTAAACATTGCCACAGCCTGAATTACAATAACATAAAAAGGGAAAAAAGTCATTTTGACACTGTCCTAACCATCCAAAGCCACCACAACTCACGGAATACTGAAAGAGGGGCCTGCCACAGCTCCTCCCACCAATCCACATAGCAGCACTATCAGGCCTAGCCTTGATGCACTGCAGGGTCTTCGAACACTTGACTCCCCTCCAACCATCCCTGCTCTTTAATGCAGGGTCCAGGTACAGAATCTCTTGACCTGCTGGCTGTAGTAACCAATCCAAATGAAGCCCGCCTCTGCCCCAATAGGGGTGTAATAAAACATGCAAAGGAGATGTTAGGAACAAAGTCCCAAAAAGAAGATATATTCAAAGAGACTCAGTGAAGCATCCATCACCTTTAAATACTAGCACACAACTGGGGTGGGGTTATGCCTGGATGGGGATTCCTGCTTTTTTGGTCAGTCCATTTACTTGAAAATGGAAGCATAACAAAAAAAAAAAAAAACCCACACCACACACACCTTTAGTCATGACTATTAACTCCTTTGTATCATGTGAGGTACAGTTAAGAGTATTTTTTTTATGTTTAAAACTGCACAGGAAATGGTAAAAACCCAGTCTAGTGTCCCACTGAGGAGATTCCTCCTCGCTTCCTGTGAAGCGTGAAATAAAATTGAACAGTTGCCCCCATTTGCAGACTGTCCTCTATTTCTGTATTGGTTACAACTTTAACATTTTGGATTTCCTACCACTTTCTGTCCCAATGCCAACAGCCACAGTGACGAATTGAAAATATAAAACAAAATAGGATGGGTAAAAAAAATAAAAAAAATAACAGCAATTAAAACCTGACAGGGATTTTAAAATTGCACCCAAAATTAAAACGTTGATTGTAAATACATCTTTACACCCCCATAAATCATTATATTCCTGACTTGTCTGTCCACAAAATGTATTCCTGCACAGAGAAAATCATAAAACTATAATGCGACATTTGGGCTTCCAGCCCACAGAGCATTAAACATGATGTCAATGTTAACAAAGTATGTTGTAAAAGATTATTAGTTTGTAAAGGCATCCAGTACGACAGAAATACAACATTGTTTAATGAAGGCAGTGGAACCTTACAGGGGTACACACTTTATGAAAAGGGCCCCATGGGACTGCTAACGCGAAAAATAACACGCATCGCTACGATCAAAGATCTAACAGGCTTATGTCATTCAGTCAATATACAAAAATGAAACCATACTTCTACAGCCATCTACAGACTACTTTACTTTATGTTTATAGCACGCTCGTCAAGTCTTTGTCTGATACATAATTAGTCATATAACACTCCTTTAAATAATCTGCT